>NW_028145539.1:390000-405000 GCF_977016875.1 Pavona decussata | reverse complement strand
TTATCTTAACCTCTTACCTGAAATTTTTAGTGGCAAATAAAAAAGCACTATAGCTGCCATAAGACGGATTTCTATGACGTGGAGACTTCGTACCGCCATGATTCTAAACAGACCAAATTATGAATGTATAGGACATTAGTTATATGCAAATTTTGTATCAAAGCTGTCAACTCTCACGTGATTGGCGGTATAAACAAAACTTTTTAATTGCTTTCCGGTTTCCCTTAATAAAAATTTCATACCTCCTTCTCATGTATGGACATGAAACGTGGGACTAAAGAAACCTTCGTATTCCAAACCAGTCCTCAAAAATGTAAGAAGACGTCCTTGTAACGAACTCTGATGGGTCAGATTTGTGGCGCAAACTTTTTTTCCACTCGCCTCTCACTCGAACAGGGAGCTTAAGCACACACGTTTTTGAGCCACGGACGGCAACCGGATACATGTATTGAATTTTCCCTTTTGGGAACGTTTTCATGCCATCGGGTTTGTAACGTCAAACCACGGTCATCAACAAGAGCTTTTCCTGTCCGTGGTTTGGACTTCCGGTTGCCGTCCATGGCAGACGAACGTCTGTGCTTAAGAAATCGCCGGTTTGTTGGCAAACAACCGGTTATAAACATATATAAAAGCAACGACATGTGCAGCCGCAGGTCGTCCTGGGAAGATTACAAGGAGACAACGACAAACAGAATTTCATCACCGCCTTGCTGGAATTACAAAGAAACGAGATCCCTGGAAAGACCAAGTCTACTAGCATACAGGCACCAAATACTCGATAGACCTCGATATCATCGATATCACCGGCTGAGGTTTCATTGAGAAATATCTATACTTGCAAGAAATATTGCCTGTTTCGATCCCTTTCGATACTGTTCACGTCACCACTCACTTGAAAAGTATACTGTTAATCCCCGGCTAAAACGATCAGACATTTTCTGCGGAGATCTTCCAAAAAGCTCATTAGACATGATTAGAGCTTGCTGGATCTCCTGCCTTATGAAATATTATATGATTGTAATGTATACAGTTGAACCTCTCCACAACGGCCACCTTGGGGACAGAAGAAAGTGGCCGTTGTGGAGAGGTGGCCGTTATGGGGAGGTGGGGGTGTAATATGACACCTTTTTTTCGGGAAGTACAACATATTTATTGTGCCAAGTTCATGCTTACTGTAGCCTATAATGACAATCCAATCTTAAATAATATATATAGATAAAAAACACAATCAAACGTAAATAATGTTTTGAATCAAAATGTTAAGGTGGGGCTCTGCCTGAATTTGAGTGAAATTTGAAGAGGTTTTAAGAATGGATAGAAGAAAGAAAATGATTTTTGGAACACTAACAGACAGTCGATAACCACGCAAGAGCACCCCAGGTTGCTAGTGGACTAACTTGGTATCCGTCTATTAATTATTAACTACAAATTCTAATTTTAAAACTTCACTAAATCTTCAACATTTCTTATTTCTTTTAATTTTACCAATCCTTCAAGAAAAATTATTTCTTTCCAAATATACCTAAAAATCACCCCAAAATTCATAAAACACCCCAAATCATTGATTTGTGTTATGAATGGAGGGTTTTTGTATTGCTTGAAATGCAAACAAGATATTTCCATTTGACCGATTTTAAGCGGCGTGAAAACGGCTTTCAGGTGAACCACCACCTTAACCGGAAAGACGAAACGAGCAAGGTTCGCAACATTCGCTATATTGTTATAGACAATTTATGCTTACTGCAGCATATGAATGGCACACAATTGAAATACGTATATCATTAAAATGGATACAGAAACGTAATTTTCCGAAGACAAATGTCGAATACTGCATCAGTTTATAGAAAAAGGTTTTTACACATGAAAAAGAACTGTGTACTGGCCGTTGACGAGAGGCTATTTTGGCAGTTGGGGACGCGCTTTAGTGGCCGTTGCCGTTGTAGAGAGATGGCCGTTGTAGAGAGGTTTAAACAAGAGCTAATGTATGGACTGTCCGCCGGGACAAAAAAAAGTGGCCGTTATAGAGAGGTGGGCGTTTGTGGAGGTTCGACTATATGTTTGAATGAAAAATAAGCGAATAAATATATAAAACAATTTGATCGTTCAGCCACCCCTGCAAACAAAACAAGCCCAAACAAAGAAACCAATCAGCAACACGTGACGTCATTAATTAATACTCACCAGACTCACGCCATAATTTCAGCGGTAATACTTGGAAAGCGTTATGTGGGCTCATTTGTTTTGACGTTTGATCACCAAACATTCAGTTGTGCGACAAACACGATGTTGAATGAAAGTGTTTGATCGTTTAACCAGGACTTACCGCAGACTTTCTTTGGCTCGTCATGTCACATAGGGGCTAAACCAATACTTCTCCTTTTGCGTATGCGCTGTTGCACTGAACTCGAAGGAAGTGTCACTGCTGCTAGGGTTATATGTTTTTGTTTAATTAATGTTCACGGACCACAAAGACTGTTTTCAGAGTGTTAATAGTGATAACATCAAAGAAAAGTCTTAAATGATGACGTCACAATATCGGTATCGATACGAAAAAAGGCCGAATAGGAGAAGCCCTGCAAATAAAACTGTAAATATCGTACTCGTATCGGATCGATTTGAAAAATTGGTATCGACCCACCTTTGGAGGATCACCAAGAGCGTTGACTAGTTCCTGTACGGTTGTCAGTAGAAAGGCTACTCCAAAACAAGGTTGGGCACATTATGATATTTACAAAACAGAATAAAAGAAATCTAAAAAATCAAATTAGTGTACACCTCGAACCAGGGCCCAGTTGTTCGAAGCCCGATTAGCTAATCCTGGGTTAACGTGAACTTTGATTCGAGTATATTAACTCGTCCAAAATATTTTTGTCCGTTAGTTTGGCCTTAGACTTTTCTTTTCCATTAGCTAAAAATGAGCCTTTAAAATCATTTTTAATGAGCGAGAGGAAAACCTTGGTTGACTCTTAATCGTGGATTAGCGTTAATCGGTTTCGAACAACCCGGCCCAGGGTCATTTTAATTCATGCCTAGCTAACGAAAATGTTTTTAACTTATCTCAGAGAGGTAGCCATGACAGCGGTACTCAAACCACAAAAATGGATATTCTCTCCCTAATGGAGCTCTATTCTTTCAATGCTCTGCAAATCAAATGGGCTTCTGTTCTCGTTTACTTCTGGGCCACCACATCACGATAAGAATACTAGATTGTGTAAACACCATAAGGCGTCCAGCCTTGTTTTGGAGTATCCATCCTAGGAACAACCGTTCGTGTTAAGGCTTTCTTCCTGACCCTCACGAACGGCCTACATGACCACGAAACGGATTGACCGAGATGAAAGATTGAAGAAGGCCTACAAAAACTAGGAAAACCTGCACGCAGATAGCCTCCTGCGCACTTTGGCCCGTCACGTCACGTTCTTGGGGAGGATTGCGTGACGTGATGACCCAAAGAGGTTAGCGCACAGATGTCTCCTATTTCCTTTGAGCAGAAAGAAGGCGCGCGCAGGCTAAAGAAGATCTAGAAAACGAAGACCAATGAATACTGCCGGCATGCCACTTCTTTTTAATATCTTTACAAGAATTCAATGGTCATATATTAACACTAATATAGATCTGAGCTGATTTTCCAGAAGGTGGCTACAGAAATTAAGCACATTTTGAGACTTTCTATGCTGAAGGAATAAGCTAGTCAAAGAGGAGAAAAGAGGACTTTTTTTGGAATTAGACATGACATTGACATCCGGGCATGAAATGAAACATGACCTGTGATCCGACAAAACAAGTGTGACATTTGGCAATTATTAACGGTGCCAGCCAACGCAGTTAAATCTCACCCAAAACCCGGTCTTTTAGCGCTCAAGGCTACTGGCTTTCTACAACAGAATCGGCTTAATCAGAGCAAGACAGCGTTTTAACTTGATTTTTCATCTTCATTCTAAATTCATGCTGCAACGTAGCCTCCAACGCAGTCGTTTTTAGGGGACTCGTATTACGTCCTCCCCACAGGAGGTAATACGAGTCCCATAAAAACGACTGCGTGGAAAGCTAGCTAGCTGCAACGCGAATCACGGCGATCGAACATCTGGAAATTATTAGCCTAACATCGCTACAGTTATAAGGTCGAAAAAGAATCGAATAGCTTTTCAAACTCACGGTTTTGAAGAGAAAATCCTTGTCAAGTCCTGCCTTTGCACGCTATTTTACTTGAAGTCCCGGATGTTGAAATGAACACTTGAACGGGAAAGGCTTTTAAAACGCCGTCTTCAACACGAAAAAATTAAGCACCTAGCCCCCTAGTCGTCAAAGAAATTACTCTACTCGGGCAAAACTGCTCTGGTATTCGGGCAGTAACAGGCTGTCAAGAGCAGAAAAATAACCAAACGCGCTGTGTAAAAAATGGTCGTAGTCACTTATTTGCTGAGAAAAGTAGCCTACAGGAATTCATTCTTTTTGATCCTATCAACAAGAAAAAGGCTCCACTGCCTGGCTGATACAGAGTTTAGCCGTGGTTTTACTCCATTACACTCATGCACACTAAAGTAAAAGTAAACTTTATTTAGCCAGGGTGGCCCATTTAGCTACATTATACTTATAAGAGGACTTTGTAGATAGCCTGTTCGAGACGTGCAGATCGATCGTGGATAGCGAAGAAAGGATTAGAAGCATGCGAAAACAATTCTGTAAGAAATCCTCTCTTCTTTTTCCCTCGCCATATTTTTCCTCCACGGTATCTGGATGTCTCGTAATGAGATTGTATTTCATTACTGACATACAATCGACCGAACACAATTTAGTTCCGAGTCTGATTCTCTGCTTTCCAGAGAGCATTGAATTATAGCCATACAGGAAAAGGACTACATCAATAGGAGTCAAACGGCCGCATAACCATCATCTCTGTACTCCAGCTCCCCAGAAAAAAAAAATTGCTCGCATGCATACTAAAAAACAGCTTTTAGCCGTATACGTTTCCTTTTTTATCAGTTACGTTTACTTTCTAACAACTATTAAATACCGCACTTTTTTTACTTCAGCCTACTCTGTAAGCAAACGGCCAACCTGTCTTTGGTAAAAAAAAAATCTGTTCTTTGTAATGCTAAACAGGAGATATGGAATGTCCGTTGGCAAGTAATAGTATTACTTTCAGCTTCCCAAAATGCATAAAACTGCAACACAGACGTGTTCAGAATATCTGCATTAGACAGCGTTTCACACAAGATATTAACCTAATTCTTCTAGACCTTTAACATGATTTTTTTTTATCATTTGGATGACCTTGAGTATAATTTTGCGACCAATACCAAGTAATCTTTTGTTTCATGGCAAGTTGCTGCAGGGGTAGTAAGACATGTGACTTTGTTGTAAACATCACAAATATTTTACAGCATGAGTTGCTATCATCTCACTGTACTATTGCCACATCACTTGTCATTTATCGTAGGAACTTTATCGCCAGCGTCTTTCTGGAACAAGTTTGTCCTGAGGCTTGCTCCTCTTATTTCTCCCTCACTCACTCATCCTCTCCACAGTATGCAAGAATTGTCCATCACTGACTATAAAATGTCATGCTAGGTCTGAGTAAAACATCACACAGAACAACGTCTTGGCCTCTCTGAAAGTTTCCTTATTGGCTATATACGCCAAAAGAAGCTAATGGCAGAAATGAAAACATTTTTAGTTTTTGATTGCTCACAGCAAATACTTTCAAGACACTGTTCACTGTTTCCACTGAATTGGCAGACTGCATTCATCATCCACTATTTGTATCATCTGTATTTCCATTTGCCTCATCTGGTGCCTTTGCCCCTTGACACTCCTGGAGCCTGCCATCAGGGCCCACCTGAGCTGTCTTGATCACACCCCTTCTGTTCAAGTCCTGAATCAGTGACGCAAGTTTCTCTGCTTCCTCCTCTTTTTCTTGTTCGCTCATTTCATCCAGAGGGTTAGGCTTCCCATCGTCCTTTGGAATAGCACCTGATAACAAACATGATGTTAATCCTGGTGTATTCACAATTAAAGCAATGGATCAGTTTGAGCCTGAGGTGGACATAAGATTCCCTCCAAATGGATTAATGAATCCATCTGTATAGTTACGTTTTAACTACTGGACAAAGTTGCTCATTATTTTACTAGACAGGGCCTAATTAACAAGAACAACATAGGACAAATGGCATGCAATCACTGATGCAAACTGATAAGATTTGATTTGACACAAAAAACTAAAAGCAATTAATAAAAACTACTGATTTTACTGCTAGTGATTGTCTCTGATTATTGATTTTACTTATTCCCAGATTGTAAAATCAATGAAAAACCATCATCAGAAATGCAATCATGGCTGGCCATGGTGCTACTCCAGGCATTATTTCCACCATCACCCCAAGTTTCTGTAACTCCTTTTCATCAAGCTGAGACAACTGAGAATTTGCTTCTTCGTTAGGTTTTTTAGCCATTTTGTACATGTAGGTCAAAACAATTTCTTTGCAGATGGCAGCATTTCCAGTCAAACAATACCATTCAAGCAAGAAAACGGTGCAAACAGTTAAATGGTTTCCAGTTCTGATTGGCTGGCTACATTATTTTCTTGTTTCTCATTGGCTCAGAGCAGCGGGCTAAAATTAAAAATATTTTAGCCTGCAAAATACGCTGCAACACCAAACAAAATTATTATAATGTGGGTTTCTCAGACCTCATGTAACACCCCAACAAAATACATGAGCGAGACACGAAACATGAGCACAAAGTTTCCATTGTGATAATACTACAGTTTATCCGATTCTACAAATTATCTAACAGTTTTTAATGCTGCTCTTAGTCAGTCATTGCTTGTTTGGTCACTTACCAATCATAGGATCAATCTGTGCCTTGTCCATGGCATATTCTTCAGTCTCTGAGTCATCATCATCTGATGAGTAATTGTCCCCATTCCCTTGGGATTGACCCCCTCCCATCAGGCCACGTGATGCCAGCAGTCCTGCAGCATTTCCGTACCCAGTATACTTAATAAGTCGATTAACATTCTCCTTGCATAAAACAAACAGGAAATCTGCAACTAGTTCCTGAAAAAATAGTAAAGTAACATTCAGCTTTAGGTTTGACACACTCACTGTTGATAAGATGCTAGCACTGACTGACCATTTAAATCAAATCATGGAGATGTCTTGTTTTACGTATTCCGAAAAAACTGGTAAATATTTGGGATTTTTCTTGACTCTGAGAGCAAACCTTTACAAACTGTTGAACAACACCCAGGAACTTTTAACTGCCACTCAAGTACAGCCTGTAGCCCAGCTGGCAGAGCACTGAACTGCAGATCATGGGGGATTGAAAATCAAATCCTGGCTGGACCAACTATTGGAGTCGTAAAATAACTGAGAAGAAAGTGCTGCCTTTGCTTCAACATCTGCAAATTGTTAGACCTTCATGTGGTTTGTATTGTCTCATAGAAATAATGATCCTGTCTTTAATTTGGGGCCATTAAAGAGCCACTGAGGATGTAATGAACCCTAGCTGGGACCAGTGCCCTCAGTGTTAGCAGGTGGTCAGCTTGGGCTGATTTCTTGTGAGTGAATGACTTTTCTAAGGGGATGAGAGATGACAACTCTTAAAAACAACCACGAGTCAATGGCAGTTTGCTGAATGCTGAAAAACACTTAAACACTTGAACTAGCAACCCATCTTAACACCAGGTCTAGCACTGATGAGTTCACTTTATTACACTAGATTCCCACCCTTGCAGTGATGAATCCAGAACTTCAAGTTCATAGAGGGCCAAAGCAAAGCAAGATACATGTGCAGATTGAAAATGTTCAGATTTAACAAACTTTGGCCACTAGGCCATAATTATGTTTTCTGACTAAGGGATGGGCCCAGAACCTCCCTGGCAAACACCACTGCCTTGTACCTCTCCTCCCAAACATCAACAAGCAACACAATTGACCAGTCTTTTGCATATACCTTGATATCTTCAAGTGGTGATGTCATTAACCTGACCAGTTCATTCCTTATCAAGTTGCCTTCTTCAGGGCGTGTGGTACCCACATGTCCAAGAGGCGGCAGCACTTCCATCCGTAGATACTTCCTTATTATTCTGTCGCCGCGTGCCATCTGACAGAATGCACTGACAATAGGCACAACATTCTCCTGCAGAGGCTGGCTAGCAGCTTGAAGACGATCATCAAGAATTTTTAGCATGGTCTGAATTGCAAGCATGTTGTAATTCTATAAGGGAAAGAGAGGAATCAAAGCAATGCAATGATAAAACCCCCAATATATCAATCTACAGTGGAACCTACATTTAATGAACCTCTATAATTATAACAGAGTCCTCGATACAACGAACAATATTCTTCAGCCTGGCCAAAGTTACAGTACAATGTATGGAACAGAACCTCGATACAACAAAATCCTTCTTATAACAAGCACAATCCACCGTAACACTGTTAAAAAAACAATTACTAACTATACCTCGATATAACGAACATTTCGGTTGTTTTTCCACAAATTTGTTATATCGGTGTTTTCAATATAACGAACCCTTAATATAACAAAGAAATTTCCCCAGTCCTTGGCACTTAGTTAAATCGCGGTTCTACTGTACTTTTGTTACATAGTTTTCACTGAGCAAAAGTTGTATGATTTTGAGCTGGAAGCCTCAGAAGCCTTGAATCTAATGAGGCTTATCTATGTACTTCTTGATACCAATACTTCTTGATGACTAATTCTTATACGGATTCTAATTAAAGTGCTTTGACGAAATAGTAGGTACTTTTTAACATAGAGTAAGGGATCCTAAACTTCTACTCTTGAATAGTAAGAATGAACTTTTGAGCATTTTAAACTATGTTGATTCTTATCCAAATCACAAGGTAAACTATTCTAAACATCTTATCCGTTACTATACATAGTAAATTTTCTAACATTTTGTTTTGATTGATAGAAAGAACAACATTTTTTAGTTTGTAAAACCTGCTTTTGCATATGCAAATGTTACAGAATAATAATACTGTGCTTAGATGCTAACATTAAATACTTACATGTACATGGCAATTACTTACTAGTGTTTCTAACCAAGCGTGATAGCCATACTGGGGAATATTGGCCTTAAAACAACCCAAGGCCAATATTCCCCAGTATAGTCCAGAACAAGTGAGTTTATTAGATGGCATCATTCACAAAACTAATGCTACAATCTGCTGATTTTACATTTGTGGTAACATTTTACTCTGTTCAAGGAAAAATTGTTTGGTACATGTATAATTGAAAATTCAAACTATGAACTTGCCATGCTCAGGACATATAACTTTTAAGGACAAAAACAAAATAAATGGTACTAATTATTACATTCATATGATTTTGTACAATAGTGCTAAAGGTCCTAGAAGCAGCAAATGAAAAACATAGCCATAGAAAACATTAGTAAACAAACGAAAATAAGACTTGTGATGCGAAACAGTAACAAAATTTTTTTCTCAACTCAGTTCCATAAATACTCAGTGCCCAGTCTTGGATTGCTGGGTTTTGAATCTAAAATGTTAGCAAATTAAATATCTGGTGGCCTTTATGAATAAATACCTAAATTACTGTGTTCATCTGTTTTCCAACGCACATCTGTCTGTTTGCAAAATGCTTGCATGTTCATAGAAGTTTTTGCCCACAAAATAAATTGTCCAGGATTCTTTTGATCAGGCCCCAAATGGTTTAGATGTCCTTGGTGAACCAAAAGTTCATGAAAAAAAACCCCACTGAATTCAATAATCTTCATGAGCAGGAAATCAGTTTTTTAAAGTGACCAACAAATGATCTGCATACCAGGTACACTGTAGTTTAGGCCAAAAACTCACACTCTTTTCAACCACTAAGTGAACTTCTCTTGTTTGTATGGGTGAAAGCTAAGTTTGGTTCTGTTTGTGAGCCATTTTGTCAAACAACTCAACTATTTAAACTCTTGTAAAAACTACTTCAACTTTGCTGAATGAAAACTGACAACTGCTGTAGTCAGTTGCACTGAACTCAACCATAAATTTTTGCATGAAGGATATAATTTATTCAATACGGCTTCCATAATCCAAGAGATATAAGAAACTTAATTTCAGACAAACAGTAATTTAGATTTACACTGACTGTAACAACAATTATTCCAAATACTGACTGTTCTTGTTTTACATGTATATAAAAGACAGGAAACTTCTTCTTGAAGTGACACATTCACATTTGCCAGGCACTAACATCTTTCAAAATACTCATGCCTCGGCATGGGTACTACAGAATCCTGCCCTCAAATTAGCCAATCAGAACATGTTATATCCACTACAAACATCAGCCATACAATTAAATAAAGTATATACATTTACAATGTACTAACGATAATGACAAATACAAAAAGAGGTGATCAAGGGACAATGATAGATTAACATGTTTCACTTGCTGACAAAGAATTGTTTTTTTTTTCATTTGATATGCATGGCTTCTCTTAGGTTCAGTTGAAAATAAGTGCAGGCAGAGTATATATCAGAAAACAAGCAAATGAATTCTGAACGTGAGAGTTTTTTGGTCTCAGCAATGTAGATGGCATTAATTTACAGCCAGTGCAAGTAAATAATTATTATTTGCAGATAACACAAGAACAAAATCCCTGTGGCACAGAGTCTTCCAAAAACATAACTAGGTATTAACAGAAGTGCAGTATCACCTAACTAGTCACCTTAACTTGTGTGTATTTTGTGTGAAATACATGTAACCTTAATTTTTCTATTGGAAAACGACCTCATTCTTGAAGGTATTTGGATCCTTCCATTACATTATTTAGGAAATTTGTATTGCTAACTGAGCTGTTACTAAATAAAATTAATGTCATTTATGGGTAAATATTTAAAAATAATAGAGAACCCATTACAGAACCCTTGGGCACACCAGAACTTCTTTCTTTTCTTTTTCTCTTTTCTCCAGATACCTCACCATTGGTATAAAAGCATTTGCTTGGTTACATAATAATAATTATAATACATTTGAATACATATATCTACATAAGCAACTTTTTTTGCAGCTCTGCTTCATTGGTGAAAGAATACATGTAGCCCATGAAAAGACATTTCATAATTTTCCCTTGTATTAGAAAGGGAAAACTGCAAAAATAAGACATCCCTTTTTTACACTCACTTGAAATTTTATTCCAAATCTAGGGCACAGGTTACTTACAACAACACCTGCAAATTACTCTGTGCATTCTTATGCAAAACACTCTAATCCAGATCCTGCCTGTCAGCTTTCTTCATTGCAATGAATCAAAACATACCAAATAATATTTGTTGCCTTGAATGATTTCTCTGAAAAAGTGACTTTATTGAACAAATTGTTTAATTAGATTTGATTGTTTATTTGATTCATTCATTCATGTATTCACACAGCCACTAAAAAATTTTTTTGATAAAGGTAGATATAACATAACTTTCCTGAGACAATCATATGTTTGAATGATCAAAACAATACAAACTTGTTTTAGTTTACATAATCACATTATACAGTTTGAACACCAAGAATGTAACCAGCCTTTCGCACAACTTCTTCTTTAAAAAAAATCTGTACTCAGGGTGCAGCTTATCAACTGGTGTTTAGGTTAATAAAGCAATCATAAAGCAAGTAACAGAGGAAGAAGACCTTGTTCTGAGATCATTTAAAGAACAATGCTTCAGTTTTCAGTGTCAAATTATAGAGCAACTGGTCAGTGTCAACAACCACATGAGGTTTCTCCAAAATCAAACTGTCATGACCATACCAGATCAGAGTACACAGGACTTACGAAGATAATCAACATCAGTACAGATATTGAAATCAAAAGAAATTTTATCTGTAACACATCCTTACTCTTTCTCCTAAACCTAACACAATTGTGGAACAGTCTTTCCTCCGCTGTTCACCAAGTCCCTTTCTCTCAGCAGTTTTAAGCATAATGTGTTGAAGTGTATGAAATTTCCAACTTATTTGTTTTTCACTAGGGATTGAGCAGCATCAATTTTTCACACTCATTTAAGGCTTAATTTTAGCGCCTTAAATTATGATCTTTTTAAGAGAAATTGGTCTGACTGTTTCATCTGTTTGTGCTCTGTGTGATGCAGCTATTGAAAATGCCAAACAATATTTTTTGCTTTCCACAAGTGTTACTGCTCTGTGTGAAATACTGTTTTCTTCCAATGCACACTTGTTGGGAGATAGATGGCTTTCTTTTTTTTAGCTGTTTAGCTGTGTTTAGCTGTTTCTTGTTCTGACTTGTTTCTTGTTGACCGTGATGTTTAAACAGCATTAGCTCTCTCAATGAGCACTTTTTTTGCTCTTAGAGCAAATGTGGAAACAAAATGTTATTTAAATAAAAGAACCCTAAACAAACAGCTTACTGTTCACTTGGAAAAGGTTCACAAATAGTATTTTGCTAATACATAGTTCGTATTCAATCATATAAGGAACAGGATAAAATGCATACAGGCTACACAGAGATCACTTCATATATGTAAGAAAACTGGCAGCCACACATGTGATAGATGACTGTCCTACTATGAAGAGGGAACAGAAAGACATACAGGTACACACCTCAAACTGGATCCTAAATATCTTTGATGAAGCTCTGGAGTCATAATCTTGAGCAAGCTTTTTACAGACACTTGATGGCATTGTCCAAAGCAGATGTTTAAGACATGTCGCTGGCATGTTGCTCAAAACATTTATGGCATGGTTTGGAAGATTCTCTGGCTGTTCAGGCAAAGGTGTGAAGTGCACTAAGATGGAACGTACAATAAAAACAATCCTTTCACAGTGTTCAACAGTGTCTTTACTGTCAGGCTCAGGCAGATTGATTGTAATGTTAAACATGGTTTTGAGGATTTCACCAGACAGGCGAATTTCAGTTTGTGTCATTGTGTAAATATTGGGAGCTTGTTCAATTGCAGCCCTATGAGAAAAAACAAAAAGAGGAGGTTACCATAATAATATTATTATTTAGGCCCAGTTAGTATCAAAAACAGAACCGCAGTGAAAATTTCTAAGTAGTCCATTTGGCAGTGTACAATCGATTTGTAAAATACACTGCCAAATGGACACATTTTGTAAAAGCATAATGGAGTCATGCTAATAAAATGCAATGTTCACAAAAGGAAAATTTAAAAGTCCAGACCTATGGTACACTGTAAAATAAGATTCAGGACAGACTTTTTTCTCTTTGACTGACAGAGCAGGTGGCACAGACAGTTCAAGGCAATACACCATTCCACAGTAAAACAATGTAAGAACCAACCACAGTAAGTTCCATATTGATAACATAATTCTACATCTTGATGTGCATTGCAGTCTACATATACATGCATCTCTGACTGGCTAAAATCACCAGAGTGCATTCCATATATGTCCCAGACCAAAGATAGGCAAGAGTTTTGAATCTCAATGCTGAGCAGCCGCTGAAGCCCCTAAGCCAGAAAAATATAATGCTGACTGCCTGTAGACTCTTATTCCTACATTGGGAAATAAATCCTGGACATTTTTGGACAAAACAGTTTGTTTGAATGGTGGATATTTTCAAAAGTCTAGGTAATGTTTTCGTCATTTGGCGCCTTTGAGGTAATCTAAAGCTGGGCATTACCTCCATGTTATTTAAATGCCACTTTACGTCAAAGACCACAACCATGCGTCAGTAATTACCAAGCAATTTGGAAACCCACACCGAAAATCTTCAGCATAATCTACATACACATGCAGCCTGGTCAAGTCATTTCTGCAATCAGTATTTGGGAACCAATCAAAAGTCTTCTGATAGATGTTCCAAAACATCTATTCATCAAAACACCAAAACATCAAAACATCTACATCTTTGGCATGTTCCAAAACATGCCAAATTTCATCAAAAAGCATTTTGTGATGGGGACAGGGGGCAGGAAGAGGGTTAGTAACCAGGAGAGAAATAATAATAATAACAATAATTTTATTAATTTATATTGCGCAATAATTAATACTCTAAACTAAAGAACTTAACTAACCATAGAGAAAGGTGAGTATAGACAAGAACTGCAGGGATGGCCCAGCAACCTTAATCACAGAGCTGTCATTAAGGGTCATAACCTGTAACTCCTGTTACGGTTGAATATCCTTGAAAGAACCTTGATGTTACAGGTGATCCTGAAGTTCTGGAATCATTTCACTCAGAAAGCAATTAAAAGTGTTATGGATGAGAAGCTCAATAAAACAAATAAAACCTTAATGGTGGCCCTGTTAATGTACTATTTCGTTATATCAAACAAAATTAAAAATATGTATATGGGTTGTCAGGTGACAATATTATTTAAAGAGGGAAGTGATGGCTTCGTACCTTTCTAGCACGGTCAGAGTGTGCAGCCTAGCTCCAGTCAGTTGTCCACAGCCATCCTTGACTTTTGTTTCATGGCATACCTTTCGTTGTTCCTTTCCTGGAATACAGCTGTCTAATGCATGAGTCAGGACACAAAACCCATTGTTAGCAACAACTTCAACTCTCGCGGTGTTTTCTAGGGCGGTTAATAAGAATAGAAACCTCATGTCATAGTACTTAACATCGGAAACCAACAAGCTATTCTCGAACCATCTTTGGGTTCTAGCTATGATCGCCTCGATGCACCGCAGTTTGAAGCAATGTTGCCGGGCTACAGGGCTGTGATAAACTACGTTACATAAACATTTTAGCGCTTCAATAACAACATCACTATTGGCGACAACTCGCTCCACACTGTCTTTGTCACTACTCGTTCTGTGTGCGACATCGATCGAACAAGTATTCCTCTCAGCTTTAGTTCCTTCCGGCGCAAGTTCAGCCAACGACAGTAGGACAGAGGTAGATTTTTCAGAAGTAAGCGATCCTAAACCATCTTTATCCCGGCTTAAAATACGCAAAGCTGAAATGGCGTGTATTTTGAACTCCAGTCCATGGTGTTTAGTTGTCAACTCGCTAAGAATCACATCAATGAAATTCTTCCTAAGACTGACATC
>NW_028145539.1:237500-385000 GCF_977016875.1 Pavona decussata | reverse complement strand
CAAGGGAATTTCATGCTTAGTTCCTTCCGCGTGGGTTATGTAAACACACAAGCGATTGATCGTTAACTCAAATCAAAAACATGTCTACGAAGCGAAAGTGAGCCGTTCTATCAATTAAAGATAAGCAGATAATTATTTCACGTTTGGATAAAGGAGAAAAAGGAACAAATTTAGACAAGATCCTAAAGTTTACTGACAGCATCGAGACAAGCGAAGGATTAAAACAAAAGTCCCTGAAGCTGGCCAATGATGAGCAGTAGGATAAAGCCCTGTACGCCTAGTTTATTCAACAAAGATGTACTGGGAAACCGATTTCATATTTAAAGTCATGTTTTCTTTGCTGTAACCTTTTGTTTACATTTCTATCTCATTAATATTCATATTTTCGATTATCCGAACTCTCGATTATCCGGACTATTTACCGTGGTACGGACGAGTCCGGATAATCAAGGTTCGACTGTATGATTTGAGGTCTAGACCATCCTGCAAAACACACTGTCAGTAGTTTTCAGTTGTCCAAGAAGAGTCTTCTGTCTTTTAACATTCATCAAAGGGCTGTTTGGCATTATCCTATTCAATTTTCAGTAAGGCTTTTGACAAAGTCTCACACTCAAAGCGACTATGGCATAAAAGGTCCAATGCTGAATTGGATATAAGGTTTCTCCCTTAACCAACTCTGGGTGTCCAGTATGCCATAAGGCTCGGTGTTGGGGCTCACCCTTTTCCTCTTATACCTCTATGCCACTGTTGATTAATTGAGCTCAAACATCAGGTTCTTTGCTAACAACACATTCATATGATGGCAAATCCAAACAGACCAAGATGACAAAGTATTAACTCCAAGAAAATCTGAGTTCTCCCAACAGGAGTGAACCTATGACCTTCCAATTACTAAGTTTGATTGCTCTGATGTAAAGTATATTATATGATTTGATTGTTCTACCATTGAACTATAGGAGACTCTTGGGAGCTAGGCCATTAAACTAGGCTCATGTGACAAGTATCCTACATACATTTACTGGTAGGATTTGAATGAGTGGATATGCATGAAAATATGTGATATAACTATGTTTTTCAAGGTAGGTGAATAAATGATAGAGGTTTTTTTTGTCAATCACATAATTATCCACTTATCCACAGCAACATTCCACTCAGCAACATTCAGATTCTAGTTAATGGCCTAGATCTACTGAAGGTGTAATCGGAAGGTCAGATAAATTTATTTTTTCAGAGTATGCCTGTGTTAATCACAGAAAAAATATCTCAATCAATGATTATGTAATGAACCTCTCTCCACAGAGTTGTTATAAACCACTTACACCAGGGAAGTTATGTTTCTTTCACTACTTCAGGTACAGCAACGCCTCCACCAGAAAACACTGCATCAATCCCAGCAGAAGAGGGTCTTGTCATCAACAAGCAGCAGGATAAGGTGGTCAAAGTAGATCCACTGCTTGAGAGCAGGCTGCTTGAGTGTCTGTGTACTCCATCTCTAACTGTTCCTGTTGATTCTTTTCAACTAACAACTTCACTTTCTACAGCCAAGGTACTTATTCAAGTGAAGGCCTCTTCTTCTTAAATATCTGAGAAATTTGTAGGGAGGCTATCAAGCACTTAAGAAAAACATGAATTTCTGTGTGTCTGACTCATTTCCTTTGAAAAAAGTCAGTTTGTAATTGAAGCCCTTTGGCAACAGTCCAAGAGTCCAAGGGTTCAGAGTAAAAATAATTTATTATTAGTTGTAATCCTTACTTTCAATAATACAAACAAGGAAATAAAACAAATCAATATTTAAAAGTTAATAATAAAGTTACCTGTTGCTGTTTCCTACCTTTGTATGCTGTGCATTTGCTATTAATTTTGGAGAGATTTTACCATTTACCCTTACAGCATATAAAGAAAGAGGAAGAAGTACAGAATTTTAAGTTTACCTTCAAGATTTTCTTCAAGTAGGGCCAAGCTCACAACCTGATGGTTATAGAATGATGCATTTTGTTTAATCCAGTTCACTGTACCTTCCATTTTCATCCCATTAGCCTTTTGAAAAGATAAAATGTGTATAGTTAAAAACCAGACTCATTGATTTGTGATCACCATGGTAGGAGGCTGAATTAATGAACACTGCTGTGGTGGGGGCGTGGTATTTTGGAGACCACAAACGTTGCCTAGTATTTACCATCCACTAGTGAGGTCAGCGTATTTGCTAAATCACTACCAGGCTAAAAAAGAAATGCTGATGCTGGGAGACCTCTACATTTAAACGTTAATGGAAATATTTGAGCAATAAGGAAGCTATTTCACGGGAAATTTGGAAAAAGAAAACAAACTTAAAGATAGTCATGGTTGAATTTCATCAGGGGTAAAAAGTGCTGATCTTATCAACAGATGGTTGAGACAAAATTTGTGGTTTTCGTTACATTTGTAAATAGCATGCCCTCCTCAGAGGGTCATTTTTTTACCTTTTCCTCATTGTGGCCAACATCTTAGCAGCCAAGTGTGACATCTTTCCGTGATTATTGTTTATTGGCACTGGTTTCGACCTTTTTGATCAGGTACATTTGTGACTGTGGTGAGGTTTTATGTGTGAAAATCTGAGCCATTTTCAGGAAGCCATTTATTCAAGGAAGTAGTTACTAGAGACAAAACATTCATGAGTTAAGTTAGAGGTCAGTCATCCCTTTCACAACCCTTGGAATTCAAATTCATGGAAACTGATAAGTTCATGTAGCCAAATTGTGGACTTTGAGTATGTGCGTGTATTTTTTCAGGCCTCCAAGTATATTTTTGAGTTAGTAATATATTGATTCTGATAGATACAGGTATGAATTACCTTAGAGTGAAAAGACTGAATTAATAACATGTGCTAAGCCATCTATAAAAATGAACAAGAATCTTCATAGAGAAGCCTCACAAAGTCTTGAACTGGTCACTGATCATGAACACAAGGAACTTGCATCCCTTCCAGGGGTATTGGTATAAATCTCCATCACTTCGTCACTAACAGTTTGGGAGATCGCAGAAGACTTTACCTCACTCTTTTGAAATATAAATTTACTACAGTTTAATAACATTAAAAACTGTCAAGAAACCTTAGTTTATGCATTTAATTGTTGTTTTAATTTTAAAGAGGAACTGTTTCTGAGTTTGTATTTTGATAACTAACAGAATAACAGTGATGTTTGCCATGAAGCACTGCAGAGCTTACTACAGAAGTTTGCTATTCAGGACTTTATAAGGTTGGTATACAGCTTATGCTTAACATATACTAAAATGTCTTTATAAGTAAAGGTTTAGATATACATGGGCAAGTGAAAATATACGATAAAAACGAACAACTTTTCAGAGTCGTCATTATCAAGTTCGAAGTAAAAGAAATACACTGTAGAGTCAATGTCAGAAATAGTTCTATTACTATTTCTATTACTTCGAACTTGATAATGGCATCATGACGACTCCGAAATGTTGTTCGTTTTTATCGTTTATTTTCACTTGCCTATGGATAAAAATATCTCACATTTTATATTGCAGGGTTCAAGACTTTCTTTTAGCTCACCAACCCAGTGGCTAGCTAGTAACAATCATTTTGATAGTAACAGGCCTGATTTCACTAGCCACAGCAAAATTTTCATTAGCCAGACTTGTCATGCGCAGTTTCAATAATTTGTTAGGAATGGGACAGGGCGAGCTCAGACATTGTTTTTTGTGTGTGTTAATTGTTAAGAAGAAATCTCCCACACTTGTAAATACAACTTCTTCCATTATTAATTGTGTTATTTGCCACTGTAACATGAAAGCTATTACTCTACACAAGCGCAAAAGTGGCAGAATCTAGGTAAATGGCATCTAAAAATTGGATACAGGAAAAAATTTACTTTATTTTAGTTATCTTATATTTGAATGGTTTTCTGAGTTAATATTCAGGAGGGGGGTGAATAGGTCTACGGATCGGCGGATTTGGTAAATATTTTAGCCCGGATTCTGGATTCAGAGCGAAATTTTAACGGATCTGCGGATCCTATGATCACAGCGGATCGCGGTTTTATCCAGTTTTGGGTCTCGGATTTTGGATTTTGGTTGTTAGGAAAATCAAGTTTGCTCTTTTCTCTCGTATGTGCAAGATTTTGTTTCGATACAGCCGGTGGTTAAATAAATATTTTGTTGATAGTCATCCTCAACGCTAAAACACAATATCACGCAAGGCAACTCCAACAACTGAAGTCACTTTGTATCTCGCGTATCAGCTAACGCGGCAAACAATTTGCGGATTTGGATTTAGTTGATTTATTGAGCGGATCGATGGATTCAGCCATTAATTTTAGCGGATCAGCGGATTTACCTACCCCTATTTCCCCCCCCCCCCCCCCCCCTCATTCAGGCATGTTTTTTTTTCTTTTCTTTTTTTTTTTTTGGGGGGGGGGGGGGGGGGCAAAAGAATATTTCTTTCTTCAAAATTGTCAATAATTTCACTATTCCTCATGAACAGGATAATTAGCTCCATAATTATTATTAATTGTTTCCTTCTTTGTATTTGACAGATTTGATATCCTCTCAAACAAACAAGTGTACATCGCTTAATAATTTGTATTGATATGCTACATGTAAATGAAACATGATCCTTGGAGTTCTGCATGATTTCACAAAATTGTTGCATGTCAAACAGTTTCTGCGATTATCGCTTTCATAACAGAAAAAGTGAAAAAAGTGAATCATTGTTTCCTTTTTAGCTAGGTTTCAACTTAATGTTTTAATAAAGCAGTGAATTCTATGAAATCCACTAAGATGAGCCAAATTATTGTTAATGTATATTTTTAATCGACAATTTAATCGAACTGACAACTGTTAGTGTTCTGAAATTGGTTTCAACGCATGAAAAGTTTAGCAATTTGCTTGTAAATTTGTGCAAGTGTACATCACATACGTCACACAGAAAATGGCAGCCACATTTATGTCTCAAAATAGACTAAAATAATCGTTGACTTACTCACAGACAGGAGAAAGTGAGTTGTATTAAATAGCAAAACTGCCATGTTTGTTATTTGACAACTGAAATAGTTTTCCTTTTGGAAGGAAAACTACGTTATTGTCGATGACTTTATTTTTCACCATTTGTAGTCAATAACTTTATTCACACACAAAATGTATATTAATTTTTGTCATTGATAACTTTTGTTATTAACAACTAAAAAGTTATCAATAACAAAATATCTTGTCTGCGGAGGCCCTAACAGGCATCGTTTTTGTTACTAATAGTTATACTGTATTAGTTTTTCTTCTCTTCATTCATGTAATAAATAACTATCATTTTGTTTGTCCTCCCAGTGTTTTACACTTTTCACTACCCAAAATGGCTAGTGAAAGCACAAAACTTACTACTAGTCTGTGGCACTTTGGCTACCATTAGTCTTGACCCCTGTATTGTATACAAAGTTAATGTTAAGAAACAACCTTTTTTCAGTATCAAACATGGAACATCACAAGATGGAAAACCTTGTACAATAGTCATAACTAAAGACCACTTAAAGGTATGTACAGTTCTTTTGTTGCTAGCATTAATTTTGACCTTGGCTGTGTTTTTTTTAATGTATTAATAATGCCAAGTTTGCTATGATTGTAAATTTGTTGTAATACCCCTACAAGCAATACAGGACTTTATCTTGTAACAACACAACAATTAAAACTTGGAGCACAATACCCTGCATATTGCACATTTATGCCACAGTGCCAAAAAGTTAAAGTTTAATTTTTTGTTACCCTGTGTAGTTGCATTTATTTATTTATTTATTTATTTATTTATTTATTTATTTATTTTTTAGAGTGTCAAGTGGTTGTGAACAATTATCTGATTACAAATTTAATTTTTTATTTAATGATGTAAAATTAAGATTTTGTTCCGAGTGTTATATAATGTATTCCTTTTTCCTCAACAGTTAGATGCTGTTCATAGGGACTTTACTTCAAAAGGTATACATGCAGTTTAAAAATTAATTATGCGCTTCTTTGCTGAATGTTATGGTGAAATTAAAATTGTCTTGGGTTAACAGCTATAAGCCACACTGTTAAAGGTAGGTGCTAAGACATTAGTACATCACATCTGGGACTGTCCAAAAGGATAGTTTGCATTCTGTAAATACAGTGAGTGTATTCATGTTGTTTGCTTAGATGGCACACTTCATGAAGTCAGCAATAGTTAATAAAATTAAATATAATTAAATATAATTATATTTTGTGTTTTGAATGCAAAACCCATACCTTATTCAGGAATAATGCATGCATCAAGCAGGGCTTGAAAAAATGCCTGTTGAGATGCTAGTCAGTAATAATTCTGTATGACTGGTCAAACAAACTTTAGCTTGTCCATGTCTTGTTCTGGCTGGTCAAATACAGTAATAGCCCACGTATAAGAACCTGAATTTTTCAATTTAGCCTAAAAAGGTTCTTATATAAATGGTACTTAAAGCACATTTGGGCTACCAAGGTTCTTAAAATAGGTTCTTATATTTTCATATGAATTTCATCTGAATTTACTATATATATTATAAATATCATCTCATAAATTTCAGTATAATGGCAAACACAATAGACATGCAACATGGTACTTAAGCTTGAAAAAAAAAAGTTATGTCAAGTTACTTTTAAATAGATGATGATCTCAATTCAGCAGTTTCTACCTATACACTTTCACAGCAACCCCACTGATAAGAACCTAACTTAAAATTTAGCCTAAATAGGTTCTTATGTGGAGGGGGCTTAAAATGAAAATTTTAGCCTAACAGGTTCTTAAAACCCAGGTTCTTATACGCGGGCTATTACTGTATGAAGTAATTATACTCTGCCAGTGGTGGATAAAGGACTGCTTGTTTATAGCAAGGTGATAACCAAACTGTGGAATTTAGTATTGAAAAGTTCAGACAAACTATTTGGCAAATTATTATTACTGTGCATGCATAATGAGGACAAAAAAATGCAAAAGACCAGTCAAGATGACCAGCACTGTAAGAGTTTGTCTGGTCAAGTCCTTAATCTGACTGGGCATTTTCCTTTCACCAGCTGTTATTTCAAGCCCATCAATAGGCAAAAGGGGGGCTATGTTTTGTGTCATAAACTTCCACTTGCCTCAAAAGTTTTTCCACAAATAACATAAAAATGTGAGTGGTACATTTATTTTTACTTGAGTAATATTGATGGAGAAAAACAGCAGAAAACTTTTTACCAGAATAAAAGTTATTTAAATGTATTTTAGGCAAATTTATAATGGTGTTGTCAAAGGGTTACACTTCAAAGGATTAAATCAATACTCCCTTTTGGGGGGATTTGGGGGATGCCTGAAACCCCAATACTGCAAAGGAAAGTGTCAAAACAATACTGTGCAAAGAATTGATGAAATACCGAATCCTCATTCACAAATGCCAGGTTAATAACGTACTGCAACATTGAAATTACTATAAATGATAAATTATTGAAAATACCATATTAAAAAATAACAATACTATAACCCCCCATGTCCCCCTAATTGTAGAGCCAGTTGAAACCTAAATTTTATCGATAAAACAGTTTTCAGAAATTCCAAAATTTGTAAACAAGCAGTTATTATCATTTGTGCATTCATGATCATTCAAGTTTTTTCTTTTCAATTGACAAAATAATGTGTACATGTAAATCTTTACTGGTTAGGAATAAATTGTTGTAAATTATTCCCCAGCATGTTTTTTTCCAGTATCTTGGATGGTGTCTTCTCAGGAGAATCAGTCACCAATTGAAAGTAGTAAATCTGTTTGAGATAGAGCATCTGATACTCTGTAGACTTGTAGAGTTGCATAATTTATACATAATGTATAAGAATCCTTGGAAATTCATAGTTTCATGTAATTGAAATTAAGTATATCCTAAAATTGCAGGGGATTTTATAACCTTTAATTTGATATGAATTGCATTTAATGTAGCTGTAGCTTAATCTGACCTGCTGGATCTTTTAGACTACTAAGACACCCTTGAAGGTACTGTCTACTGTATAAAGTAACCTTTATCTGGAATAATTTCAAATTAAATAATGTTTAATTTGCCAATTTATTACTTTGGGCAAGACCATGCATAACAACAGTTTAATGTTATCTGAGTGTGTACTTTATTTTTTTCAGAAGATAAATCAGCATCGAAGAAAAGAAAAAGAGAAAGGTGATCCATGTAAAATGTCTAGAATTTGACACCCAAATGTCAAACAAATTTCATTGACTATTTTTTAGCAATAATTTTGGCATATAATTATATTTTGGAACATGACTTACTACATCTTTCAGAATGGGTGCCATTTTGACAATCTAAGAGAACCTTTTTATGACATCTTTCTTGATTGACTTTCAATAGGGCTGTACATAATTAAAGCTAACCAAAGGGGAAAAAATGAGCCTGTATACTGGAAAAGCATGTGTCTGTACCTCTGTAGTGGATAAAATGTGCTCAAAGCCCTCTGGCAAAGACATAGGAAATTACAGGAAGAACGTTGTAAATCGACTGAGCTTCTGATGCCCACTGGCCAAATAATGTTATTAACCATGACTGTACTTTTCGATTAATTCATTCCTGCTTGATGCACTCAGTCTGCCTTTCTTAGAAACACATGTACCACCAATGGGCACCTATTTGTATTTAGCAGTTGCCATACAATAGGAAAATTTTCATCTGATTCAGTTTCAAGAACATCAATTTATTTCTCTAAACTTGGTTTCTAAGTTTCAGCTGCTGATGATGTCTTTAAAGGTATTTGCCTTAAGTTTTAAATCTTCTCAAATGTACACCAGTAAAGGGCATGTTCAAAGTGTGACATTCATTCTTAGCCATTGAAAAGTCCTGACAGGTTCATGAATTCACCCTTCTAGCTGACCTTTGAGAATCTGTCAAGTCTGTTATACCATTTACAGCCTTGTACTTTTGTGTTTAGTGATTCAAGTGACACAGGGTCATCACCAGCTCCAGTGGAAACCAAACCAAAACTTGAGTCAGTTGATGATATTGAGGTAAATTTAGCTTTGAACACAAAATGAGCATTTGATTGGTGTAACCTGGAGCCACTTAGACGGAACCGAACCTTTCTACAATCCTGATAGATTAGTTTAGGGACATGCAACATTCCTGTAACCTTCCTTTGTGTAAAATGTGGAAGTGTATAGCTGATAGTTTTTGCATCGAAAAAGCTTTTTACACATTTCTTTTTCCCACCACCTAAACATGTCACCAAAGTCCATAAACTATATTGACTCTTAACATATTTTTTGGGAGGGGGGTAGTAAATGTTTTTGACATTTTGATGGTAACAATAATTATTTGAAGTGTTTCAACTATTTTGGCTAGGATTGTAGATTGCAATTGCACAGTTTCTATAGTCTTCACCAACGGAGGGTATGCAAGTGTTGTACATAATTATACTAAACATGGTATACCAGTGTTTGTTCTTAATATATTTAAACAATATCAGTAATCTTAGTCCATGATCCATTGTCACACATGACATGCCTTTAAAGAAACCTTGCCATTCTTCCAATAGTGCTCTCTGTGTTGTTCGTTTTTCATCAGAGTCTTTTATCCATGCCAACAATGAAGGAGATGGAAGTAAGTTAAACAACAGAAATGTTCTTTTTTGTTGGTTTACTGTGCGCTTCAGTTGCAAACTCAAAGTACACTGTAATCAGAAATTTCATAACATGTTAACTGGTTTCAAAGTAAAGTTTTTTCCACATTGAGCTTTGGTCTTGATTAAATGGTTCTATAGTGTCTGTATGGATAAATACCTCAAATGCAACAATTGAAAAGAAAGTTTTTTCTCAGTGCTTTCCTATATTGCTATTTGTCACAAGGTGTTTTCAAGTTTTGAGTCGACAGCAGAACCATCCAAATGGCAGCTATTGAGTTACTGTTGATTATACTGTGTCAAGTATTTTAATTTACCTTGTTTGGTCTGGAAAGGTTACAGGTTACAAAGAATTCATGTGTGCATGTCTTTGCTTTGTCTAGAATAAAAAGGTTGGAGACGAAATTTTGGATCTGCTCAATGTCCCATCACACAAGGTGAGAGTATCAAGCTGATTTTTGTATAGTACATGTACATGTAAAGTTTTTGAGAGACAAAACGGGGGTTACTGTGCAGACAAGCAATAGGCACACTAAGCATGAGAATATGCCATTGAAAACACTAAAACAGTGAGCCTGCATCATCAAAGCCACTTAATTTGACAACAAGATAACTGTTAGCAGAAGCTGGTTAGCCATTTTCCTAGGCCATAATGTGTTTGCAACATCATCCAGATAGATTTGTAGTAGTAAGACTACTGTTTATTTCTGCAGATTAACCCCCTTTAGTGGTTTTGACTCATGGATATGTGACACATAGAACAAGTTGTGAGGGTTCTTATGCAGATGTGTCACTCACTCACTTGTTGGCTTGATTCATTAGCATATCACTTGCGGTTCAAAAAGTTGTGGATGGACTGGCATTGTTTCTTTTGATGGACAGTGGTTTGTTGACCTATTTTGAAGCTTAGATCAACTGTAGTTTGAGTTAAAGGAAAACAAACCTTTATGAAACAGTAAATGCAACCACCATATTTACATACATACATATCTTTATTTGGTAAAACAGGTTAAAAATGTCGCAGCCAGAGGAAGGAAGATAAAAAAAGTTACCATTTACAACAAAAGATATGCGGGTGTTAACTGTATCAACAGGTTGCTAATAGGAGCCTTTGATCTGTAACTGTTTCTCATTGTGCTCTGTGCAGTGAACTGTGGACGTTTGTTATTTTTTAGGAGCAATCTACAGTGGAGAAGTTCAAGTCTCAAGGAGGAGCATTTGTTCATGAGTTCTGTGATCATGGCACAAGAGCAGACTGCAGAAGGAATAACCCTCAGGGTCAACCTTGTAGGAAGGTAGGAGATCATTCACAGAGTCATTACCAGTATCTGAAAATATGATTTGACTTGTTATACTACTTTGTATAAGGCATTTATTAATTTGCATGGTGCTATGCGCCAAGCATTACCATGCACCAAGCTGACTCAGCCAGGAATTATTTATAAGGCTTGTATGAAGTAAAGGACTGTTCTGTGTTTACAAGTATTTCTCTTTGTCTTAGGTTCATTTCAGAAAAATTATACAAAAGCACACAGATGGTAAGTCCTCCAGATAAAATATTGTTTTTCAATGGGCACAGGTTGCACTATCTATCTGTCTGTGTGTTTGTCTGTTCATGTCTTTGTGTCTATCCATCTACAATAGTTATTGGCAATCATTATGGTTATTGGCCGTCACTGCCGATAATAAAAACCAAAATGTAAAATTTAAAAAGAAATCTTAAAAGATCTGGATAGCAGCAGGCAAGTTAAAAGTTTAAGAAAAACGGCAACAGTTTTGATTTTTAAAGAATGTTTCATTAGCTCTTTTGTCAAGTTTTAAATCGTTAAGTACAAAGTTGAATTATAATAAGTACATCGAAATGCTAAACATAATTTAAAAGACTTTCATATCAAACATATTATTGATCTTGAAGGACGAAAAGATCGGCAATATGTTGGGCACGGCAGGTCCTATCCCAAGCAGGCTCCATTTGTGTGTTGTATCGAAATAATTATTTTTGGTGTGCAGGCTGCGTACGTGAGCACTTAGCCACTGTTAAGGCTTTTCATGTATTCAAACACTTGGAAGATTCCCTCGAAGATTCTAAACATTGCCATAGTTTATGTTTTTCTAATTGTAGTTTTTCTTAAAACGAAATCTGTTATAAACAGCAAGAAAAATAATCAAGTTAATGATTGGCATAATAATAAATAAATAAATAATTTATTATCTGTAGGGAAATATGCTATCTGATAGCGTTATACATTACAGTAAGTCTGCTAGCTACTTTTACTTTGTTCAATTGAGGCACTGTTAAAAACTCATTACTAAGTTTAGTAAACAGCAGCTTTTTGTAAATCATTTGGTTCGTTTTCTCAACACCTTCAATTTGTATAATTTGCTTTTGTACATGCAAATGGAATTTGGCTGTGCACGTGTAGTGGTAAGGCCAGGCTTAGGCTAGGCTGCCTTTATTTGTACACAATGTATATATGAAAGCTTAAAGCTTGTGGGGGCTTAATCTTACTTTTCAACATTGAGAGAACTGAAATCAGCTGACAGTTTTCCTAATTTTAACTCTGAGAAACTACTTCCCAGGAAAGTACTGTTCAACTGAATGGATCAGGCTTAGTAATGGATGAAGAAGTCTCGCAATGGTGAACGTGGTATCTAATAAAGAGACATAAACAGAAACATTTTGCATGTATGATCAATACTCAAAGCAGACATTGACAACTTACTGTTTGTAACATTTACCATTAGAATCTCTTGGAGACTGTTCATTCCTCAACACGTGTTTTCACATGGACACTTGTAAGGTAAGGAAACAATTTCAGGAGTTTTTTGTTTTTTTTTTTTGTTTTTTTTTTTTTTGTTTTTTTTTTGTTTTTTTTTTTCTGGAAACCAAACTGTTGTTTAAACGATTCTATAAAGGGGCTTTTATGATGCTTCCAAATTAAGGTATGTTGAGGTAGAATAGATGATTTGACTAGTAGGGGTATTTTTTTCGCTCAATGACACAAGCAAAAAGGAAAAAGAAAATCCATATTCTTCCAGCTGAAGTCGAACCTGTGACCTTCCGATTACTAGTTCAGATACTCTGTCACACTGAGCCATAGAAGAAACGTGAGCGATAGGAGACTCATGGGAGCTGGGCTGTAATGGTTATGTGTGTGTACTAGGCCTGAATACTGCTAACATTTGAATGTCAATGAATGGCATATACGCTTCGAAAGAAATGCCATGTCATATTTTAAGCCTTGTGAATAAATGGTACATGTATTTTTGTCCAGTTAGTGACATAAGTATACTCGGAAAAATAAAATCTGAGTTCTCCCAACAGAAGTAAAACATATGACGTTCTCTGATTACAGTAGTAGGACGTTTTGTCCCATGAACCTAGTCTAATGGCCCAGTTCCCACTAGTCTCCTGTAGCTCAGTGGTAGAGCATCCAAACCGTACTAATCGGAAGTATGACTGTGTCACTGACTGAAAAAAAAATCGTCTATCATTCATTCACCAGGCTCAAAATATAACATTACTTTTCGTTCACAACTTGGGTTTGTTTTTCTACTGATGCTGTTTGTGGCCCAGACCTTCTTTAGTCTTTGAAAGCGCTTCTTGTTTTGGCTGGAGGCACAAACAGCATGCAAACTATAATACCCTTTTTGGGAACTTAGGTCCCAGTTAAACAAACCTATAAACTTCTTCAATTTCCTGTGTCCTCACTTGAACAGGATTACTGTTTTTGTAGTTTATTAGTGGTAGCAGTTACCATTTTTCTCCATTGACGTTCAGTCTGACCTTTCCGGCTACACCCACAATCCTGTCTGCCTTTTGATAAAAGTGCAATAACATCTGTGAAGTCAAGATCTTCAAGCTTGGTGACAAACGTCCATCGTATTCCAGTTTTGCCTTCTTTTGTCTTCGTCTTCACCCATTCCTCTAGCAACTAGCAATTTGTCTTTCATCCATATTTTTGGTGTTCCTGATAGTTTAGTTTAGTTTATTGTAATTCGCAACAAGGAAATAAATACACAAATTGACACATGACATTAGAAAAAGAAGAAGAATAACAATGTTGTGGCGTGACCGGAGAGACGAACAGGGCAGAGCCCCAATTGCAACGAATCCCCCAGGCAAAAAAAAAAAAAGAAGAAAATTCATCATAGAATTAAGTAGACTGCGTAATGTATAAAAAAAATTGACAAATCATGGTGGACTATAAGTTTGTAGTAGTCCTCTAAAGTGATCGTTAAGATGGACTCTAAACCACAAGAGATCCTGGCTAGACTTAATTAAGTATATTAGGTAAGCTATGAAAGAAATGTGATGGTATATTTCCAGCCTGGTGAATGAATGAGAATGATGATTATTCTAGAAAGTGACGCAGGCATACTCGGAAGAAAGAAATCCGAGTGCTCCTATCAGGAGTCGAACCGATTACTAGTTCGATTACTAGTTCGGGTGCTCTACCATCGAGCTACAGGAGACTCGTGGGAGCTAAGGCCATTAAACTAGGTTCATGGGACAAACATCCTGCATACTTCTAGGATTTGAATGTCGAACGTGTGGTATAGGTAAGCTGTTCCACAACTTAACAGTCCTAGGAAAGTAGCTGTTACAATAGTATTCCTGATTGTGCCTAGAAAATACGTCAAAGTTGGCTTGATGAAAATTACGGGTTCTATACTGCCAAGTGGCATAGTGATAGTGGAAGGGTTACAAGCAAAATGAAAGTAGAGTCTTATTGCAGGTTATGTTAAACTTTATTTCGAATAAATGTACAGTGTACATTGGACTTTGCCCGGTAAACTGTCAATACTCGCTCAAAAGGTTTTGCCAATGGCCATGAGAACTAGAGTGTGGTACCTACAAGCTTATTGCAGCCCTTACTTGTTCATATCAATGGCGGGTTGTGTGTCACATTCTCCACTTGTCATTTTACGTGTCTACTGCTGGTTGTACCTTTTTTTCAGTATGTTCATTATGAGGTTGATTATAGTGATGTTGAGCTGAACAAAGAAGAGAAAGGAAAAGAAAAGAAAAAGGACGAAAAGGTATGATTCGACTCGTGGATCCCAAAACTGAAGCGCTTATCTTGATTTAGAAAGTTTCTGATGATTTATGTGTCAAACGTATTTCGACAGACAACTCTTGCAAAAACAGTAGAGGAAGACAACCGAGTGATACTGTATCCACCGCAGGTATGAGGTCTATCTTTTGTTGTATTGCGTGAACAAAGTTCAATCAGCTGGTGCTATTTGTCATTGGAGACCCAAATGGAGATGCGTGGGGCACTAGTAAGTGCAAATGGACAACAATTAGGGCCAATTTTGACGTCCTATCTGTACCTGGTTCGCTGACGATGATCCCTCTTTGGTTTTAATGCCAATTTGACTTCTTGAATCAAAAACATGATAGCTACACCAAGCTTTACCCTACCGTTAACACTCAAAACAGCAGCAGCAATTTTCCCCAGCTTATATTCTAGCATGTACGCCCTGATTTAAAGTAAGTTGTGTTGATGGTGCTCATATAATAACAAGTGTTCTTTTTTATTCTTCAGTGGATTCAGTGCGATATGAGGTACTTTGATATGACTGTATTGGGCAAGTTCTCTGTTGTAATGGCTGATCCACCTTGGGACATACACATGGAGGTACATACCCTCATACTCCTCTCACCGCCACTTTGACTGGCTTCTTCTAGGTTCCTGTATACGTGTATACATTTTACAGCCACTGGGGAGCACAACTGTCCACATTAAATGTCTTCGACTTATCTGTTGTAGGATGGGAAATATGGAGCACAAAATTGTCAACGCTTATAAGCCATCTACCAAATGTAGAACGGCCCGGAACAGAATTTATCCAACCTTCTTTCAAACGCCACGCCATTCTCGCTCGCCTCTCGTCTGGAAAATGCATTTTAAAATACGCCTTTTCTGTAGGCTAGTCGCCACATTGCTCGCTTCACCCATCAAGTTCATGTTTGCTGTCTGTGAACACAATATATGGTTTTGGTCTTACGGTTCCATGTGCCAGGCAAACTCTCACGTTCGCTTTCTCGTGGCCTAATGTGTTAATTAAAATGAAGGATCAAAGAATTAACTCTGTGGTGTATGTTAATTCATGAATTTCCTACGTAGCGTTAGCCCTAGTAAGGAAATGGGAGACAGAATAAGGAAAAGAAAAACATCTTTGACTTCGACGGGAAGCGAACCCACGACCTCCGGTTCCTGCCGAGATTGTGCCGTCTATGGGAGCAATATCTGCATCAGCACATTTTTTAGAGCAACGATTTGTAATATTGTAAAACAATTTATCAGCTGCCAGATGGCGGGGGTGGATTTCTTCTCAATTAGCCAGGGACCATTTCTTTCGTTGTATCCCTTATCTGAGTCGATTTCGTCCAGTGTTAGAGCTGTCATCAACTCAGCAATACAAGAAACCTTGGACTGCGGTTAGAGTTTGCAGAAATGGGAAGGATTGCAAGCTTGCGAGTCAGGAAAATTCTGAATTCGACCTCAGAGGCAGTAAACGCGGGAAATTTTATTTTCAGCGAACTAGCTGGTTTGATAATAATTTTTTTGGTTGCCACGGTAATGTTTCATGTAATATCTATGAATCATATGATTTTTGCGACTTTGTCGTCAAAAAATTTATGAGGCGTGTTTAGTGAAAATTGATTTGTGGCCATTGAAAAGTCAGAATTTATTTTGTCCCGATTGATGGCAGCCCTGCTCAATTGGCCTGTATTGTGGTTTTTTTTTCCTAATCCTTTGTTATTTGTTAGCTTCCGTATGGTACCATGTCAGATGATGAAATGCGTAAACTGGATGTCCCTTCACTGCAGGATGAGGGATACATATTCCTTTGGGTCACTGGGCGGTAAGCAGCTTAATAGTTCTGATCTGCTATTAGGCAAGTTACCATTGGCTGTAACTTCGCGTTTAACTACATCCATGTCTGTTAATTTCTTCGATTTTTACTCTTTTCTTTTTTACCGTTGCTAAAATTAGGTTCCACAAAAGTTCCACAAATAATTTTCTTCACTATATTTGAGACTAAGTGACAACCCAAGGGCAAACAAAAAAAAAAATATAAAATAACAGCATGTACGCTATCAGGTTTAAGAAATTTTTATTTGCTCGTTGCCATAACTGCTGTATACCAAGAAGTGCTCTTGTTAATTAATAAGATCTGTCAGTTCACACTCATTGAATTCTTTCTTCTTCAGTGCTATGGAATTGGGTCGGGAATGTTTAAAGCTCTGGGGGTGAGTATGTGTTACTGAGCAGCTGGCTATTGATTCATTATTATACTTCAGTGTCAAGAAGACAAAATTTCTCTTCAGTGGCGTATGCTATTCCAGCGTTCAACCTCTTTTCCATTCATTCACTCACTCACTCACTCACTCACTCACTCACTCACTCACTCACTCACTCACTCACTCACTCACTCACTCTGAAGCCATAAGTGTCGGCGCATTATTAAACGTAAAGTCGAACTCGAGCGAAAGTGGTTTCAGTAGCATGAAGCAACTAGGGTATTGTTACCCCCCCCCCCTCCCCCTCCCTCTGCATGGGATTCTAGTCTATACCAGGGTTACCCCCAGCAGTATGTCGCGGTACCTATTTATACACCTGGGTGAAGAGAGCCATGATGGAGCAAAGTTTCTTGCCTACGGAAACAACACAGCAATAACCAACTTAACCTGGAACCACCGACCCTTCGATCTTCTGACCGTCTGTTCCACTACACCACTGCGCCCCCATATTATTAAATGTAATCACAATTAAATCTTCTTAGATTAAATTCACTTCCAAAAAAACAGGCTTTATACACTCTCAAGCTCAATGTGGATCAGCTGGCTTTTCATTGTTCATCACTCCACCATATTATCTTACAGTTATGCGCGATGTGATGAGCTAATCTGGGTGAAAACAAACCAACTTCAGCGGTTGATAAGAACAGGACGGACTGGCCACTGGCTTAATCACGGAAAAGAACACTGTCTGGTAACACTTAAACGTTCTATAGTTTGAACGTAATCAAGGACCGAATTCAGAATGAGTCACAATAAAATGTTAAAACGTTCTCTGGCTACGTTATTTTATACAACCTCTTGTTGGAATGGAAAGTTTGTTGACGAACAGAATCATGCAGGTCATTAAGGACTCTACTCTACATCAGAGGTCAACGGAGCCATTAGCTCATTCATTTTAATTATTCAATTTTACCTGTAAAAGGCTGTAGATCAGGTAATCGAAAGCTCATTTTTGTGAATATTTAAACCAGAGAACATTTTTGAATTTTATTGTTTTCTTGTTTAATTTTCGTTTCGGGTTTGCTTTCTCTTCTAGTGCTATCGGTATGTCTGTTGCAGTGAAAACTAAGGTATACTGCACTAGAATGTTGGTGTTTTTATATACCCTGCTTCCTTTACAATAGCAGGCAAGTGGTTGGTAGCTGTTGAACGTCCTTTGGTACTGTTCATTCAAGCGAGCATACAATCTCTACTCAAATGAGAATGCGTCCTCATGGTATTTGTCCACTAAACCAGTCCTCCTCGAGTTGTGCAAGAGGGTGAAAGATGTCAATCGAAAAGGAATAATAATCTCGTTATGTGATTGGCTATTACCTTACCCTGGAAATGGGAGGCGGTGTAAAAATAAATCGAGACATTTTCATTGGCACAGGACCTATATAGGAGTTTTTTCTTCCGCTTATAATCTCTTGGCTCATTTTAATGTTTTTGCCAGATCTTTTCCATTTCATGTGGTTATAGCTACTGGTAGAATTTTTTGTGTACTTGTTGGTAAAAGTATGTTTTGTGTTAATTTCCTATAGGTTGGCGTAAAAGGAGAATGTAAGAATTTTAACCGAGGCCTGGACTGTGATGTGCTTGTCGCCGAGGTTTGTTAAACGAATGGTAGAAATTAGCCCAACATGCACTTTGCAAAAACACGATATGAAAGTAAATTAAAAAGGGTTTATTTTAATCACCACACTTGAGGATTCCATCCACTCATTCACAAGCTAGAAACATTCACTACAGCTTGAAAAATCCCGGACATCTACTCTAGCTCATAATGACATTCCTTTTTTATTATTATTTTGTTGAGTGAAATATTTTTTATGGTGGTTTAATTTTATTCTCAGGTTCGACAAACAAGTCACAAGCCAGATGAAATCTATGGAGTGATTGAAAGACTGGCACCAGGAACACGAAAAATAGGTTTGCTTACAATTCATTTCACAATTTATATGTTAAGTAAGGGTGCCGGCGTTTGGTTCGGCATATCCTCGAATGAAAATACATGCAGCAGATTCCTAAAATTCCCGGATTTGCCACCTCTTTTTTTCCATTATCCTTGCAAGTATTGACGCTATCACACTGAAGCTAAGATGTTACAGTACATCCAAAACTGTTGTCTGTGAGGGCTGCTTTGTGTTGTGAGAATTACGTCATTTTTTCCTACCAGCGGACATCCTGGATCCTTGAAAAGCACAGGGGTATTCAACTGTACTAATAAGATAACACCAAAATTATCGCGCGGATTTTCATTAACCAGAACAATACCGCAAAATGTTGAAAACCCAAATAAAACATGATAAGCGCCATTTACAGTGTAAAGGAATTTGAAGGATTGGCATATGGTGCAATTGGTGTATTCCGTTTGTGAACTGGCCGAATGGGGATGGAAAATGGGGATGGAAGATCGTTTTCTATTTCTTACTTCTGCTATGCCTTTTTAATTCCTTGAGCCTTATTTGGCTTGAGGTACCATATGCCCAGATCAAGCCAAATGATTTCCAGCCGGATCGACTGAATTCAGTCAACAAGGACTTCATCATGTGACCACTGTTTAAACGGTAGACTTCAGTCAAAATCACGCGTGGCCTTAAGTTTCTAACGGGGTCGTACGTTTTCCTACAGCCCAGCTTCCGCTAATGCGTTCGGCCTCACCCTCATCAAATTTTCGAAAGTCAGATATTGCTAATTTCAAATTTGGTTTGTGTTTTTGCAGAACTGTTTGGTAGGCAGCACAATGTTCAACCAAACTGGTGAGTAACATGAGCTGATGATAAATGAACCTCACGTGAAATACTTTGTTCTGTTGACAGATTTCGACCATTTAGCCGCTTATTAGGTAGATAACGAAATTGGCTGAATGGTGAAGGACAATCAATGCTCTCTATTTTCTTCAAAAATAGAATATGTTGAAATCACCAGACATTATTATAAAGAAAGCTACCTGAAGTGTGACTGTGGGACCCAAACTACGGTTGTTTGTGTGTTATAGAGTTCTGTTTACCTTCACAGGATAACTCTGGGAAATCAGCTGGACGGTGTTCGCTTGTTAGATCCAGACGTTACCGCGCGCTTCAAAAAGCGTTATCCTGACGGAAACGTACTTAAACCTCCTACTACCAAACCATGAATGGTTGTCCTGGTAACACCGTGTTAACCAAAGCTGTAAACAGACCAGCAACATCCCGTGAACTAAGGACAGGAGCTAGGGAACGAGGTTGAAGATAGTTCTGTCCGCATTCCTCTGGTGATTCGTTTATCCAACTCTGAAGTTTCCTGGAGTCATTCAGTGGAAGAAAAAAGTATTTGATTGACTGTAAACGAAATTGTTCTTCTTCTTCTTCTGTAATAAAATTACCAAGTGAGTCTTTGTTTCTTGTTATTGGCGTTCAAAACAGTCAAAGTCAACCAAATGTTCGTAACTACAGTCGACTGCCGATAACTCGAACCCTCGCTAACTCGAACCAATTTTCCTTTCCTTTCAGGTCATTTTCTATATAATTTTACCCTCGGTAACTCTAACTCCCGATAACTCGAACCTTTTTCAATTTCCATTGAAGGTTCGAGTTATCGGGAGTCGACTGTACCTTTCAAATTATGTCATTATTGACTTGTCTCTTAACTTGGCTAGGCGTTTGCACCAACTGATCCCCTAGGACTAAAGAAGGCGTAATGAACTTTGTTTGAACTGGAACAACTAAATTCAGAAGATAATGAACACCAAGGCTATGACTCGCTCGGCCATCCTACTGAACCCACACTTAAAAAAACAGCCTAAATATTAATGGATAGGTTAATCTTGACATTCACCAAGAAAAGTTCCCAGATAACGATCATTAGACTTAGGAAAAATCTAACCACGTGAAAGCTGAATCGTTAACCCCACCAATCCTTATACTGTGTGTACCACATAAACTAGCATCGGAAACAAAAGGAGGAATATAAGACCTAAAAATACTGTATGCAGAGGAATTACTGATCCTAGAGGCATCATGAAACCGTTCCTTTGAAAATTTAGAACTAACAATCCTGCGCATCTCAGGTTAACTGAAGCCGTTACGAGTCTGGCAACACCCTCTCGGTAAACCCGAGCCGGAATCTAGTTATCACTGAAACAAGCCCGTTCGCGCAATCATAGTCGATAATTTCAGTTAACCACAGTCAGCAAGATATATCTACTCAGAAGTTTCTTCTAAATGCGTCATAACAATGTAAGTGTTCTGTATTTTCGTTTGGTTTTGCCGGTTTGTTCACCTTTTTTTGTACATTTTGTAAGTTAAAGTTTTGTTTGTATGTTTCAGTTTAAACCTTCTTCGCCTGGTCATCTTCTCAACTTTGTTAAGCAACGTTCAGCCCTCCCGGGCAGCATCCAGTGTGACATTATTAAGTGAAAAGAGTGCAATAAATAGCGTGTTTTAGAAGTGTTCGCCTCCGGCTGTTACATCACCTACGTTTAGAGAACTTGTTTTCGCCACTACGCCGTTCTGACAAAAACTTTCAGTAAAATGATGCATGGGCTCTATTTTGTACTCTTACTACAATCTGAAGGTCTCTAATGGGAAGTGAGACTTAGTTGACACTTGGTTTGGCCTGAATTAACTTTCATTAGAATGTTATGAAGGTAAGGCCAGGTCCCGTGGGGCATTTGAACGGCTCGTTTGTCCCGGCTGTGTGACATTTGCTTATTTTTTTCAAAAATACTGATGCATAATTGTCTAGTGCACTAGTTTATTAGTACATGGTCAACGTTTTCAAGTCCTGCTGTTGTGTTAGGTAAAAATTGATCAAAACTTGTTCAAGCTTGTTCTACCTTCATAGCCTGTGTATAGCTGTACATCCGCAGTCTGGTCACGGTCAATCAAAGATTTGCGGGTATAAAGCGATGAACAGTGAAAACTATTTAATAAAATACTACTACCATTATAATTTTTATAATTTGACTCTAGTACCCACTTTCCTTTTTCCCAGTCCAGAAACTACAGGGAGACTGGTACGAGTGAGGGATTGTGGGATCGTTTGAATAAGTACACGATACTAAGTACATTTCTCAGTTGTGAAGACTGTTTAACAAGAGCTACGCTACCGGAAGAAAATTTCGAAAAATGCACTTACTCGTTGGCCCTTCAACCCAAACGATCCCACAATCCCCTACTCGTGCCAGTCTTTTCACAGTTTCTGGAGACACGTGGCCGCAGCTGGCCAAAAAACGCGCGAGCTCTGGAGACGAGATTAGGTGATTGTCCTAATGTCAGCACGTGCGTTTTAAAGCACGCGCACGCATCTGATTAGTTAGATCAAAATAGTGTTTGTGACGTCATTAGAGCATCTCAGGGGTCACTTGTCGATCTAACAAAATGGATAAACTTGCCGCAGAAAGACCGTTTCTGGAATACATACATGGTTATCCCGGGGAACCAGATTGGCTGACAGCGATGATATACGGAACCGAATGTGACGAAGAAGCAGACATTTTGGACATGAAACAGGTATGCAAAGAAACAGCGTATCTGTATAATTGTTGCTAAAAAACGAGCAGCTTCGATGAAACCAACAGATCACTTGTGACTTGAATCTCTTATCACTGTACGCTGGTTAAGTTTTTGGTAATATCATGTGAAAATAGTTTGTTGAAGCTGGTTTTCTTACCTGTTTCCAGACACTTTTGCAATAAACTGTCCCAACAGTGATATTGGTAATTCAGTATGTCGCACACACTCGGAGCATTTGTGTAAGCTGCCCACATTCACACACAGGAACTGTATTATTAACTTGGACAACATTAACTTTCTTTATACATCTAAAAACTGTTTACAGCCGTCAACATGTAATCTTTGTGCTACCTGGCCGTGCATTTTATTATTTCAATAGATGCTGGTGAGTCTCCGTCTTCAAGCTCGAGTTCTGTATGAAAAACAGCGGAGTCTGTCAGTGAAGCTGGAAGCCTCCGAACAGAAAGCTAAGGAAAGAGAAGAACAGTTACAGACTAAGGACCACGATATTGGACAAATGCAAGAAACAATCAAGGACCTCGAGCGGAATGTTAAATTGGAAAAAGTTCGCTTGAACTTTACTCTTAAACAAATAAAACAGGCTGCCGAGAAAGAGAGAATTGGATTGAAAAATGCGATGGAAAAGGTTGTAACAGAGAACGAACACGAGAAAGCAGCGTTGAATAACGCGCTCCTGGAGAGTAAGCAAGAAATTAAACGCTTACGAAATCGTTTGGGGGTGAGCGTGGGAGAAACCGCTGTCGTAACTAACAATTTCAAAGCGTTTTACGATGAATATCGTGATTTGGAGAGACAGTTAGCATCTTTGGAAAGCGTCCTAGTTCCTCTACAGAAGCAGATTTGCGAGCTTGCACGAGCCATGAATTTAGAGCCTGTTGATTTACTACTCAGGCTTGAGAAATTGAAACGTGCTCTCACAGGAAATGACAACGTTGGAAGTTTAAAAGAGCTGTTTGTTACAATAGTCTTGGACGCGGAAAAGGATGAGATTACGCCTAAAGACTCCACTTCCGGAGGGAGCAATACATCGGCCAGCGTCAATGATCCCCAGTCTGGTTCATCCACCAATTTTGAGCAGAATGACCCTTCCTGTCCATTAAGTGAGAAAGGTTTGGCCGAGCAAATGGATGATCCGTTGCACAAAGAGGAAGAAACGAAACATATGGTGGCGGGAAAAGGAAGGATGGCTCGGCTAAAGCTTGGCTTCAAGACTTTAAATTGGCCACTAAGACAGTACAAACCCCGGTAGGTTGTGTGTTTACACTTATTATTCCAGCTGGCAGGTGGCAAATGAGCTGAGACTAATTCAAATAACGCAGTGATTATAAGAATTAAAAAAAAGAAATTTTCATCGATGGAATTCCCACAGGTAAGTTGTTGCCACGCAATTGAAGATTATGTTTGAATATGCTTTTTAAAAACCACTGGTGTAAGTTCTCATCGTTTGAGGTTGCCAGTAGGTTGCTAGAGCTTCCACAGAGAGACGAAACTTCTTACGAATTTCGAATAGATTTCCTCGCCAGGTTTTTTTTTTTTTTTTTAATTTTTAATTTGCAGAATCAATAGATATTTTGATAACTCCTTATTTTTCTTCCCTCTTTAGACAATGTTCGTATTCTCAGTATTGAACTGGATCTAGTTTGCAATGGAGGCTCTTGCGTGAAATAAGTTAAAAAACATTCATGTGTGAAAAGATTCCCCAGTTTAATCCTCTTGCAGTTCTAGTACAATACGGAGGATACGGCGAAGCTTTATCAGTGACTCATTTAATACTTGTAATTTGTACTTGTAGTATTGCACAAAAACAAGTCGGACTATATGGCCAGTTGAAAACAAAACTTAAATAGTCCTGTTTTGGACAGCGAGTGCAAAAAGGAATTCAATATTTTTATGCTTACGCTCATAATAATAATAATAATAATAATAATAATAATAATAATAATAATAATAATAATAATAATAACTTTATTAACGTGCCTGAACGTACCTAGTTTACAACCGCTGTTATTCTTCCGCTGAAGCTTGTCAGCCAATTGTTGAAGTAATATATAGTGCATGAGGAAGAATGTTTCATCCGATTTCCAAGAACCGAGAACTGCTCCTCATTTTTTCAGTTTCCCACACAGTCCTATTAGGTAATGTGACTCTTCTAAAACTGCGTTTTAAACTTGTTTTATTTTGTTTTTAAAATGAGATGTTTGTTATTCATGTTACTTTTTAAAACATCAATGAGGACTTTTACGGATGCAAGTAATATGCTTGCTGTGGATAGTTTAATTTGTTTGCGTTAAACATTTCATATTTAAACATCATGTAAGTTAGCAAAAACAATGGTGACCTGAATTGTATTGAATTGCTGCTCGTTAAAATGGCCAGAGTAGTTCCAAAAGTTTGCGCTCTTAAATATTTCCCCTCTTTTTTCAACGATTCCCCTTTTGTCTGTTGTTTCTAAAAATATAGTACATCCTAAATTTCGATCATTTAACAATCCGCAAATGTATATTTTTCCTTTTGTCTTTCCAGGGAGTGACAGGGGAGCCCTTAAGAATCACTGAAACTGTTTCCTTCTTCTAACAAGTTTCAAGGTCTTGTTAAACGAAGTATTAGTTCATACAGCATGTGATCTTTCTTCCTCGTATTTTCTTTCAAATTGTATCTTTGCTATGTTTAACGATTGTTCTTATTTGTGAATCCATGCTTCAAGTAAACGAACAGTTCTAATAAAATCCATCTTTACTCGTAAACAAATAATAAACTTACCTGGTATTGTAATTTGTGTTCACAAGAGAACATTTTTATCCAGTATGTGTCCTTTAATAAAAAAAAACGTCCATGTAAAAAGTAGTTTCTCTGTGGGGGGACTCTCATTTGTTATTTGTCCCGCAGAAATTAGATTTTCTTGACGCATATATACTTTTCTTAAGAGTGTCAAGTGTCCAATGGAGACTACCAGACCGATACACTATTTTTTTCTTCAGCATATACACGTCTTAATTTTCTCCCCAGCGAAAACCACTGAAGATGGCATGTAGAATTTACAACTCATCAATTTGACCTTTTGTCAAAAGAGTGAAAAATAAAAAAAAGGATAAAAAAACGTAAAGGTAAAAATACAATGCAAGTAAGCTGGTTTATAATAATTTAGAAAAATACGTGGGACGAGCATTTTTTCACAAATGAGTACAATCCATCCAAGCAACTTTGCCGGATGAACCATTACCCCCTACCCACAATAGATGATGTCCTTCTCCTTCTATCCAAGGCTCGGGTGTTAACAGTACTGAATTCCAAAAACGGATTCTGGTATATTCAACTGGATGAACCGAGAAGCTATGCAACTACCTTTGGGACACCGTGGAGTAGATATCATTGGCTTTGAATGCCGTTTGGTTTATCTTTAGGAGTATCTGATGGGGCTACTCGACTAAAAACCGCTCTGCAGGCTGGAATAGACTGACTGGGAACTGAATACTGACTGCAACGTTTTTAAATATCTAAAAATACATCTGCTGTTCGTAGGCTAACTTGCTGAGAATTGCTGGGTAAAAAATGTCGCGTTTGTTTTTCCTGCCTGTCAGGACCCCTGTCAGGCTCGTAAAAAATCGTATTTGACTTTTCCCTCTAACACCATCTTTAGCAATGAAATTTGAAGGCAAGTAGCGCGAAAGGAAATAACGTAGGCTCCACTGTTTTCCATCATGTGTTGTTCTTTCTATCTCTATATCACGCTGTGTATGTCAGCTATCAATATAAACGCGGTAATGCAGAACTATTTCATATCATAATAACTCGGCGGCGTGATCAACAGCAGCCAGAAGGCTACACGAACGTGTCTCTTTTGTTTAAAGCCGTCGAGACTTCGACCTCTAAAATCCCCGCGAGTCAGGAGTTATTCACATTAGGGTTAGAGGTTTATTATTATTATTATTATTATTATTATTATTATTATTATTATTATTATTATTATTATTATTATTATTATTATTATTAATAATGATTGCCCTTGTGTCAGATTAGTTTTTTTTTTTAATATTTGGAGCAAGAAAGGGCCCACTGAGCCAGGCGGACTGTGAGTGATGTCCGAGAACTACAGTCACTCTGAAGGCGACAAAAGTAAACTAAGGCAGAAATCGCTCAAATCGGCTCTGAAGAGAATTATTATTATTATTATTATTATTATTATTATTATTATTATTATTATTATTATTATTATTATTATTATTATTATTATTATTATTTTATGGGTCAGGGCGAAAGTGTCCTTTGCAATTTTTCGGAGCGCGCTCCTATGCCTAAGGGATCTAGAAATAGAGAAGGGTCCCTAGACTGCTATAGATACTTTATTATGGGTTGATTAATAGGGGTTTCTGAATTTTTCTCGTTTTAGTGTATGATTGGTCATATGAATGACTTTTATTCTTTTTTTTAATTTATTATTATTATTATTATTATTATTATTATTATTATTATTATTTTTAAATATTGTGCTTGAAAATAGCTCTGTTGTGCTTCGAGATACTCTTTCTTTTAATCACAATTGAATTGTAAATAGGTTTTTTACGATTTTTTTTTCTACTTTTAACTTGTAAATATCAATTTTCCTTGGAATATTTTAATAAAGAGATCTGTTATTTTATTATTATTATTATTATTATTATTATTATTATTATTATTATTATTATTATTATTATTATTATTATTATTATTATTATTACTACATCTCAGCATAAACGAAATCGTAATACTCGTTAGCTATTTTACACAGAACATGACCAGCGCTTTTCTTCCACTCGAAAAGGCATGGGACTCTCCATGCATTTTGTCCAATAAAATTACCCTGTTCCGGAAATTTGGAATATCCTCCCAAGTTTTTCGGTGACAATCACGGAAACGATTTCGAATTTCTTGAGTTTTCAAATCCTGCTGTACCGTAATTAGTTCATGTTTCAACAAACAACAACAACAATACTTTATTTTACCCCATTATTATTACAACAGAAATTTTGTTTGACATTTTACCGATAATCTCTCCAAATTCGCGGAGGAATTTCCTGTGAAACAGGCCCTTGATCTTGCACCAAAGGATTGCAATCCCCCCGGCGCGTAAATCGGTTTATCGATGTTGTATTTTCAAGGGAACGTGTTTAATGTGAAGAATTGGTTGAAGGTTATGAATAGTACACAATACCGTCGACAATTTGATAAAGACATGACAAGGGACATGAATGAAACGCTTACGATGCCTTCGGGCGACTTGCCAGCCTTAAAGTCAATGTAAACATACTGTTACTAAAATGTAGTTACTGTCTTTCACATGGCATATTTAAGACAAAATGGCTGAAAAAGAGAGAGTGAGACAAAAAAACAAAAAAAAAACAACAACAAAAAAAAAAACCAGCTGACAGCGGTACCTCTGGACACTTTGCCTGAGCGTTGTATCATGATGATGCACCACGAGATTTCGGCCGCGGATCGCTTATGCCAGCCGGAGATAGTTCTCGCTGCTCAGTCCGATACCTTGTCCCACGACAAGATAGTGAGGGAGGGAAAAGTCGGCCCCTAGACCATATGAGACAGATCCCTTTCGTACTAGCACTTTCACGTCGAAATAAGCACTAGCCACCCATCCAAAACACCAAATGTTTCCCAGTCAAGCCCTCCAGTTGGAACCTCTCGTAAACCACTACCTCTCATAAGCGTCATAAGCGACTGCGACCACTTTTTTAGCTGAAGGCATTTTAATTTGTGATTGTTTTTACCCAATTGTAAGCGAACACTTGACACTTGGTCTGATCTCCATCTCCTCTGTCTGTACTATTCTACTCACAGTTTACGAGGAACTTGACAACCACGCGCTGCTCGTATTGTAACTAGGAAAATGTATGTATAATCAATTCTCAACAAATAAATAGATATGCCAGACCCGTCCCTGGAGGAGACCCCTCTGGATCTTGGCAATTTCGGATGTCTACTATGTGATCAACCCCCTCTCAACTCGCGATAGAACCATTTTGAATATCGCGAAGACCCTGGGACGAGGGGGATGAGTAGTTCCAAAATGGCGGCTAATCAGGATGGTTTATCACAGCTGTTATGCTCGTATGGCTCTGACGAATCTCAAGGCTCTAGCAGTGAGAACGAGGCTGTAGAAGAGGAAGATTGTATCAAAGGACTTAAAATTACCAAATGGAAAATAGGGAATGCTAAAGACATGGAAAGGTAAGATGAAGATTGGAGCTTAATTAAGGTGATTCCCGCGAAATGGAAGTTGTGAAATTTTGTCAAACTTTCTGTAATTTTTTTATTCAGTACATAATAATAAAAAAAGATAGATGACCTTTCCCGCGAAATTTTAAGAGCTACGATTCACTCAAGTTACCCCATAAATGCTTGCATTATTCGCTTTCATATATGACCAGGATCTTCTTGCCATGTAATTGCATAGTTACGCGTGATGCCCTGAGGGCAGGACGTGTCTTAAAATTGGCTCGATATCTTCGTCCTCATTTTTTTTTCTTCATGGTAGCCTGAAATCTGCACATTAATTTAGGCATTTAACTCTCTTCTCTCCTAGAAGGGGCCGGGTCTATTGTCCTGATTGTCTTCAACAAAAGCAGCCCAATCAAAATCTATTATTGGCGCATATATCACTCCTACCTGTGTGACGTCAAAGCTTCATTTGATTTATTCATTATACCTGAATTAAATTTGTGGCGGCCATATTGTTAACATGTGGACTCAAGTGTTGCGTTTTCAAACGGAAATTTAACCATTTTGAAGTGGTAAATCGAAAGAATAACTTGTAAGGAGCAATCGACATTTAAAACGGTGGAAATTGGAGAGTTCCTGGTGAAGGAATCGTGCTTTGTTTGATAGTTCTAGAACCACAATGCGCGAAGGAAAGGTCACTGATAAGCATGACGTTATGAGAAAGTCATTTCTAGTAACACAACGATAAAATATAATGCAGTAATGGAATTTTCGGTACAACGATAAGAGGCGTAACTCGAGTGAAACAACATAACGCTATCTTTGTGACTCAAACTATTCCATTAGCTAGGATAGTTTTATAAATCTTCAAAGCACACAATGGGAATCAATGAGGCCACATTAAGCATCACGGGTAAATGCCAGTATAGGCATCTTGCTTAAGTGAAACTTAGAGAAACCTTTTACATAGAATTATGAAGCATAAGGAACAAATATTAAAGATGAGCTCCTTGGCAGGGAACCACAACGTAAAGCAATGTTGACCCGAAACGATTTCTCAGCATCAGTATTTTTATGCCTGCAAGTGGTGTGCAAGCTTAATTATTCCTGGCATTGACCGATTTTACTGTCGTGAATTTTTTTCTAAAAGAGGATAATAACTAAGTTAAAATAACAAAACAAAAAAGATAGGTCACTGTGCTTGTTTAGGAGAAAACAACTATTTATTAATTGGCTGGGCTTAGCAACAGGGAAACACATCATGTTTTTAACTTGTGTGTGCATTAATGACACAAGAAATTATACACAGTATAAGAATACGCAATGCAATTCCATGGAATCACCTTAAAAGTGTTGGGAGCAATTTAGAAAATCCAGCCTCCACTTAACAAATAGATGACAGCTGTTGTCTATGGTAGTATACCCTTATAGACCGCCGCAGGCAACTAGTTTCACTGCCAAGTTTTGAACGTTTTATGACGTCAATTTATGGTCTATTTAAGAGTGTAGACCATAGAAAACTGCTGTCGATTTGTTTTTCTTTTTAACAATAACATGGGAAAAGTATGAGTGGAATTGGCTTTTTCCCTGTTGAAAAAGCATGTGGATGTCATCTGCTGTCATTTTTATAGTCTGTACTCTTATAGACAATAGCTATGAGCCAATCAGCACACGGGAATTTTGACAGTTATTGTAAAATGTTTAATGATATGTATGCAGACAAGATGCAGGGTATTCTACAGTATTTTTTCATGGAATATGATTTAAGGATGGTGCCTTGTAATACATACATACATACATAGTTACATCCTTTATTTGATAAGTATAGTGGTAAATGCAGACTGTAATTTTAGACAATGTGGGAAAGTTGGATCTTAGCAAGGGCTATTGGAATCCAAGTTTACTCGTAGCATGAGTCAAGCTCGAGCCCAAGTCAAATTCAAGTCATGAGCCAAGGGCAAAATGTAAATCACAAACGTGTAATCATGTGTGGGACTAAATTACTCCAAATCAAAGCTTAAATATCTCTGAAAAATGTGTGGTCATCCCTAATTTCATTTTGGATTCCAACAGATCTTGCTAAGATCTGCTTTTCCCACATATTCATGAATAGCAAAAATATCTTTGTTTTAGTAGGCACGAATGGTGGTATAGTTGTAGCAGGCACTTTTGTATGTGGAGGTGGAAGTGTGTTTTTCTTCAATAAAATCTGTGAATAAAGTGTGCTTCATAAAATTATCTGAAGCCAGATAAGGAGGTGGTGGGTAGGTACTTAGGGATGTTAGTGACAGTCACTGACAGTTAAATGCATAATTAATGAGATTTTGAGTTCAGAACTTTATTTTTATTCACAATCCTGGTCATGTTTTCATCTGTCAAGGAGCTTTTGGGTTTCTCTTGCTGGGCCATTGAAACTGTTTTGGGTCAAGTTTGTTCCTAACAAGACTTGTTGGGTCCAAAAAAAAAAAAAAAAATATGACCTCATTTGCACCTCCAAGGAAGCTAAATCCTTAAATCATGGCAAGAGGCCCTAATTGAGAAACCAATCAGGACAAAGATTTAGTTTACAAATGTTCTGAAGGAGCTGTTGGCTATTGTATGTTATTTTGCCTATTGGCATACAGTTCTATACAAATTGATTGCCTTTGGCTGCCCTGTGCTAAAGGAATGCAAGTTGGTTTCATTATCATGGTTTTTTTGTTTTATGGACATGCTGCATTTGAATTATTGTTACTTCATCAAACCTGTGTCTACTGGTGAGTTTGTTTGGCCACCCAGGGCAAGTTTGTGATGAAAGTCAGCAGTGACTAAATGTACAGTTGTAGTTTATTTTAGCTTTTTATGATCATTACATGTTTTTCCCAACTTCTCTGCCATTAATTTTCTTCTTCTTGTCTGTTGTCAAACAGGGAAATATTACCTCTGCCAGAAGGAGTTCTCAACATGTTTAAAGAAGGTAGACTGTAGGTTCTCTAATGTAACTGTATTGTTATCTAGAGTAAAGATCAAGGTTCAAAAGAGGAATTCTCCCATTTGATTGTCCTGTATGTTGTCCAAGATAGTTTGAAGCAGTCTTGCAAGTTAAATTAAGCTTTTGTTGATCACCTTAATCTTCACCATTGTTTATTGTTTTATCCGCTGCTTTGTGCTTTGTTTTGTGATAAAAATGAAAACATAGTAATCCTGCATGTACAGGTCTACTGTTGAACTGTAATACTCAAAGTGAAGATTATTTTTCTTTGCAATTGTCCCTGGTCTAAGGTGGTTTGCTTTTCAACAGCTATTGACATCACAATGTACTTGTTTAGTACACTGCTAACACTGAAAGTTATTTAGAAAGGGAACTTAAAATTTTTGTGAAGGTTGTATTTTTAGCATAAAGAAAAGCGGAATAAAAAGTACGACATATGCTAAATTGAAATGGTCAAGAAATGCTCAGAATTGGTATAATTTCAGGAGCATCAAACATACTCCTGTAATACTGATACAAACTGACTGTTCTCAGTAAGTTTTATCCACATTAAATTGAAGTAGATGTTTTGTCAGTATGTATGAAAATTCAATGCACAACTCATTTATGGGTAAATTTTGCAGGGATGGGTCTGGGTGGTAAATTTTGTAGAACTGTGAGCTAAACAAGTTTGATTTAGAATCTGCTCTAGTTTGAAATTAGGTTCACAGTATTATTATCATTGTTATGATTTTTAATTTTTTTTTGGCCACATAAATAGAGTTGCTTGCTTACTTCTTAAGAGAGGTTTGCTCGTAGATGAAAAAAGCCAAGTGATAAGATTCAAGCTGGAGTTAGTTAGTGTATAATTTTGAGCTACTGCAAATATTTCTTTTACCTTGCCCTGTTATATTTCAGAGGCCAAACCTGAAGATGATCCATCTATGCATGATGGAAGGATAAGAACATTCTCACACTTCCCTGGCAATTGGGCCATGCATGTGTTCATCCCATGTGAGTGTCAGTCTGTATAGGAAACATTGTTTACAGTTTCATCTAGTGTATCCCAAGTATGATAAATCTGAGGAACTGAGATGTAACAAAGCAGTGCATGGGTACACTATTCCACGCCATGGAAAGAGAAAGAAATTGTACTTGATTACAACATTAAGATCATCTAACTTGTATATACTCAGACGTGCCAACTTGTGAAGATTTGGTTTTCATTTGTGTCACCCCCCTCTTATCATTAACCCACTCCTCCCCAAACTGGTCCAAATCAACCCACCCCCCCCCCCCAAGTAATTGACAAGATAATTTGCAGTTTTATTCTATTATGAAGGAAGAATGTAGTAAATGTCAAAAGCATGGCACATGATTCCTTTTTAAAACTTGGTACAGTCGAACCTCCACTAATGGACATCTCCTGTAGGCCGACACATCTCGTAAGTGGACACTTGGTCATGTTCGCAGCTACATACAAACACCACATTTTTTACCTCTCATAAGCGGACACTTTTTCTGGCCCCAAGGGTGTCCGTTTACGGGAGGCTCAACTGTATCATCTACGTGAATTAATTGATTGCACTTCCTTAAAGTTATGTTGAGAGAGAAAACTTTTAGATTTCACTTTTATCCATAGAAATAAACTTTCCAGTAAGATCTTACAAACAAACAAACAAACAGACAAAATTTGAAAAGGAGAGAATATATGCTAATTAATTGCTGTAAAGGCAGTAGGGGGCAGTCTTTGTTTGTGTATCAATTTTCAAGTGCTGTTTTATCAAACTTTAATTTTTGCTTGGAGGGGGCACTTTTAAGAGTTACAACTCAAAAACAATATGGCCGATTTTAGTCAAATTTGGCCAGATGCTAGAAAAATTTATAATCATCGAAAATGTGTTGTGGAATTTGATTTTTTATAATTTTAAATTTCCTTGATTTTTGTCATGAAATTGAGAGACCTCATGCCCAGTAAATTTTTTGTAGTCTAAAAAACAGGCCAGCTCTTAAGAATCCAAACTAAATAATTTGTCATCTAAGTAGAAAATCAAGAAGAAGGAGAGGAAGAAGAGAAAATTACTTGAAAACTGTTCAAATTACAGCATGTACATGTACAGTGTACTTTGTTTGTGGTTGATTGTTGTGTTATTAATAATGTTAGCCTAATTTGGATGAGGCATTAGACCATGATCATACAGCTGCCTCTAAGATAGCATTAAAAGCGGCTGATTAATTGCACCTTTTGTTTTGGTAGTCAGAAGCAATGTACATTTTGAGAGTCTTGTGGCGTCAATAGTTGACAGGCTTTCAGCTAGAATGTCTTTGAATGTACACATGCTGCCGTATGACGAGTTACATGTGAGTGTGTCTAGAACAGTTCCCATCAGGCATTACTGGATTGAGCCGATCGTACAGCAGCTTAGGAATGGATTCAGTACAGTGCACAGGTAACCCAACCACCATGGATGCAATGCTAGAGTTTGTAGATTTTTAATAGTTTTATATTTCTATCATTTTGATGTGTGTGATCTTTTCAGTATTTCTAGAATTTTTAACATTGTAATTAGGGCTTCTGTCGATAACAGTAATTTTGTTTTTTATAATTACTGAATGAATTACCCTGTTTTAAATAAAATTATCTTCTTCCAACCACCAGTACAATGCTAGATTAAGCCAATAGTACGTCAGCATAGGAACAGTTTCAGCACTTTGTGCAAGTAGCCCATCAAGGTTGTTGCTGGATTGAGGCGATAGCACAATAGCTTACAAAGGGATTCAGTAAAGTGTAGAGGTAACCCAGCCATATAATGCTCTTGGATTGAGCCAACATAGTTCATATTAAAGCAGCTTTGGGATTGTCTCTGTACTGCAATTGAGTGTATTGTAGTTTCTACTGGTAATTTAGTTTAGGAACGGTCTCAGCACTGTGCACAGGTAGACAAGAATCAGGAATAGGCATCTCGTTTATTGAACGCTATCACGGGCAGTAAAGTTACAGGATATACAGGTGTTTACTAATGTGAACACCTGTATAAAATTGCAAAAGCTGCAAACCTAAATACTGACTATACAATGATAAGTAATCTTAACATTTCTGCACCACATAAGAGAAACACAGTCAAGAAAATAGAATTATACATGTATGTATCTTATCAAAAAACAATAATAATATCAATTCTTATCTAATAGACAAACATCTCCTGACAGCCTTACACATAATATTTGTTGACAGTAGACTAACATACATAAGCATACAAGTTGTGCAAGTCCGAATATGAAATATAAAGAAAATTGATGGAAAGGTAAAGAAAGATGCCGTTGAGTGACCTTGGACTGCGAAAAATGCTTCTATACCTAACTACGAATAGTCACATGCTCTACCAAACTCAGTGCATACCTCCCACTGTGAATACTAAACACCCAAACTACAACAGCGTGCATTCCATAACGTGAGAAAACACATTTTAGATGCATATACATGTCCTGAAATGTGAAATCCTCCCTTTAACACCTGTCAACACATTACAGCTTGGTAACTGCACGATACCTCATAATTTACACAATTTTACTCATGTACTTTTCAGTTTTGTGTCTGCCCTGCAGTGCCTTGAACTGTACACTAATGATGAGAAAACCAGGTAATTAACTTGCTTGTGAACATTTGCCATACATCAACCTAACCTACACCGAGAAGAGAGAGATAGATAAGATAGATAGCACATATTACGGCTCCTTTATTGGTTTTGATTTCTTTTTGTTCAATTTCGGTGGTTTTCAGAAAATCCAGAAATCAAAGGTGGCCGCCATGTGACGTCATCACTATCCGTTACGGACCTCAAAGGAAACATCTTTGGATGTACTATCTATCCACCAAGCCTTATTGTCATAGCATTTTTATACTTGCGAAGTTATGGAGGGGGGTGGGGGGGGGCAATTCCCCACTGGCCCCAGAAGACAAAAAAAAACAAAAAAACAAAAAACGTGTAGATGTAGGCGTTAAGGCAATTGGTGTTTGATACATATGCATTGATAGTGTGGTTTGTAGTCAAAGCTTTCTTCAACAGTTGTGTTTCCACTACTTCCGCTCGGCTGAGTTGTTACATGTATATGTATTACTTTACTTGTATACATGATTGTGTATTTCTAGCACTTTGGTTGTCTGGTTCGTCTCCATCCTTTGTTTGATAGGTTTTTTTATGATTAGTGTTGCGAATGCCAAAAGTCGAAGGCCGTTCTTCGCAAACTTCAACAATTTTATTTTTCACAGATTCCAGATTTTTCCTCTAACGTCTCTCGCGTCTCGATCTAAGTGAGTTTTGTACCGACGCGCGGCACTCCCTATAAACCTAGACAACGCTGCTTGATTCTCAGGCTATTGTCTGAAAATATTACCATTGTCTACTTCGGTGAGCTATGTTGACATAAGGAAATGGCTTTCCAACTTTCTAATCAGCTGTCAATTAAATTAATTGAAACTGTCAATCCTATACCGGAATCAAGAAACCTAAATTACTAGTGTTACACAATACAACTGAAACTATCACGACATTAGGACGAGCACATTGTTCTGACCAGCATTAACATTAAAACAACAACATGAAGACATCTCAGTCATGATACATAGGATAATTTCAAGTAGTTTCTTAAGTACTTACTTTCGCACTTTCGTTTCATAATCTGTCTGCCATAGGAGGAGAAATTTGTCAATCAATCTGAAGATCTTACTTTGTCAATTGACACCTTTTAAAAGAAGTTTATTACACGAGCTGTTAACATACGAGGACTAGTTCTTCTGGATGGCTAATCACAAGAAAGCAAGTGCTATATAACTGTTGTCAAGAAAGAGAATTAGAGGAAGTCATTTTTGACACATAATCCAAAGAATGCATTCATTTATGCTTTTTAGGTCCTTTGTAGGACTGAAAACCATGTCAGAGTGTAAAAATGTGAGTATTTTGCAATTTTATAAGTCACCGGTTCATCTTGTCCTTGTTATCTTGGCAATTGATCTTGTTTACCAACGAAGCCAATGGACAGGAAACAAATTATAGCATTGTAGCGAATTAAAAGCATACTCTTACATATGACGTCTCCTTAGAATAAAGAACTAGGTAACGTTTTTCATAATGTAATAAATGAATTTTACTGGTGTTCTTTCAGTTCCAAGGCATTGTTGATGTAGTGGATGCAGTCTTCAGAGACTTTTCTCTCCCAGCTTTCTACAAGGTGAGGGCAAACTGGATATATCAGCAATTTTCAAATCATTTAATCCAACGGTCGAGAGAGCGAGTCAGTTCATCGCTATCTGTCGGTCAAGAAGAAGTGTTCCAAATAGCATTTCAGAACTTCTAGATTCCAACATTTTCTAGGAGAGCGTGCCCCCAGAACCTTCTATAACCTCCGCTTCAGTGTTTTCATCACTTGCATGGTCTGGTTACGGCCTCGTAGACTGGGCTCTTTTTGTGTGTGTGTGTTGGGGCAGATTACCATACCATAACTTCGCAACTATGAAATAAATCTATGGTAATAGGTGCTGACGGGGATTAATGACGTCATGTAACGGGGAATTACGTAACGTTTTCAAAATGGTGGCCATCTTGAATTTCTTGATTTCCCAAAACCCATAGAAAACCACCAAAAATGACCCAAAAGTAATCAAAACTCGAAAATAATATAAAAACATGAAATTTAGTGGGGTTTTTTTTAACCTATTTCTGAAAAAAAAAAAAAAAAAAACCCTGCTGGTTGCAATGCGAACATCAAATTCAGTGAACCCTGACCACGACGACGTTTCGTGTTGTTTATTCGTGCCAATAAACTTCATTAATGCTTTTCCCATACTTAATCCATACATATTCATCCATAAAGAGTGAGAGTGAATGTGAGAACTGTCGTATATTGGAACTGTTGATGAAAGATTTCAAGGTATGGAAGAGCATCGCAGTTACCGGTATGTACGTAAGTAACTTGAGCACTTGCGCAAAGAAAAACTGTTTTTTCGGTTCCGTACGTAAGGATGTCTTCGATGTTTTTAAATCTTTCATTCACACTTAAATATAATATAAATATAATAAATAAATATATAAATATAATAATCTTTCATCCACACTTAAATATAATGACCAGCTCCCAGTTGGCTGGATATCTCAGATGGTTGAGAGCTACGCCGGTATTGCAGGCGTCATGGGTTCGATTCCCGATCATGTCTGGAAAATTTGTTAGACTTTCTTTTCGCAGCTGCGTAAGTTTGCGTACATAACTGCGATTATCTTCCGTGTCTCAATCTTTCTGTTTCCAGGAACCATCATTTCATGTGAGTGTTGCCTGGCTTCTTGGCGATATATGTTCTGCCAGTGCAGAGGACAATCAAACTAAACTTCAGGTAAAACAAATTTCTGCTCGATATAAATGTCATGTTTCTTTTCGCAGGTGCTTAAGTTGCGAACGTGACTGTGATGGTGTCTCGTTTATTAATTCTTTCATCCGCACTTCAAATATCTTTCATTATTTCACTTCTGTTACCTTTTCGATGATAAATGTTTCAGTGTGGTTTTCTTTGCAGGAAGTATTTGATGCTCATGTCTGCGAGAAAGAAATCGCCAGATCACTGGTTTTGGAAGTGAAAGAAGTGCATTGTAAAATAGGAAATAAACGTTTTGTGTTTCAGTTGGATGATACGTGACGAAGCAAATATTTATATATTTGCGAATGCGTTTGAAAGCAAGACACCACAAGCGAGCAGTGGCCAAAGTCATTTTGAGCAAGGTCCTGTCACAAGAACTTGGACCTCTGAGCTTTTTAAACTTGTCAAGCCGATATTTGACTGCCATTTTACTGAAATTCTCATCGACGTTCATCTTGTAGTCTGTCGCTAACAATTATGGGATATCATTAACCTATTTGTCGCGTTAGAACATGCCTGATATAGTTGAAGGTGAAAACCTCCTAAACCTTTGTGAATGGTTCGCGCGCGCTTGAATGGAAAGGAAATCATGATATGGTAAAATGATGTCTCTTGTAAAAGGATCCATAAAAGAATCGGTGGATAACAGGAAAATGATCAAGGAAAATGCACACGTTTTAGTTGTGGTGCTGTAAAACTGACTATTAACCACCACGGCCCAATTGTTCCATTCAGCTAATCCTTGGTTATCGTGAACTTTGATTGCAGTTTAATTATTAACAAGATGCCTATACTGGCATTTACAGGTGATGCTGTGCCTGACTTAGTTCCATTGTACGCTTCGCAGATTTTTAAAGCTATCGTCCCTTTGCAATTGAAATATTGCGTTACGGTACTCGAGATCATACCGGAAATTTCTTTCTGAAAACGTCGTGACAGGGGCAGATACATATCTGACTCACGCGCTATTCAGGGCTATTTATTATTCCTATTTATCTGTTGCATTATATTATTCGAGATCGTACCAGAAATTGCTTTCGGAAAACGTCATGACCCGGGGCAGATTACACATCTGACTCAGAAGACAATATTATTGTTGAAGACAAAAAGACAAACAGACAAAAATCTTTCCTAAATGAACGCGAAAACTTTAAGTAGAAATTGACAATTAAACCTTAATTTTTTTATTAAATGGATTTCCAGTAACGTTTAGGCATCAGTTCAACAAAGTCAGAAGCGCAGGTAATGTTTTAAGCTTAAACTTGACGTTTCCTCTCCGCATTGCAAAACACAATCCGGCCAGTCCATACCAAATTTCTTCGCCGCGAGCTGTCCATTTTCCATCATTTAAACTGTCGAGTACTTCTCAGAACTTATCCTTTCGATTTACCGCTTCAAAAGGGTTCATATTCTTTCTGTAAACAGCACATTTGAATCTAAAACGTTAAAACAATATGGCCGCTAAGAAGCCTTCTCAGTTCCAGCCGAGAGAACACGAGTACGTGACGCCACAATAGTAAAACACTCCCGTCCGCTCCCTCCTGACATACAATAAGATATTCCATTCTGATTGGACCGTTTTTGTTAAAGGCAATAAGGACAAGAGGAGACGAAAATACCCCCTCCAGGAGAAAACTGAATTTGATCAATGTTCAACGAGTTAATATTGAAAAATGCACATTTGCGAAGAAACGCCACCGAATTTTAGACACGGGCTGCCCCCAGGGCATCCCGCGTAATAACCAAGATTCTTCAAAAAGGTTTTTGCTTCTTAGTTTTGACCCAGATTTTTCTTTGCCATCGACTTGAATTTAGCTTTCAGAAGCATTTTTTACAACCGTTGACCAAACTCACTTGGTTTAGACGTGTTAAGTTCTCGTCATGAGATCTCAACTTGTGAACAAAGAAGTCGCGCAGCATAACCGGTCCAGGGCGCGGTTGCATAAAGCCCCCGTGACACTTAAGGGCCAACTTAGGGTGTTGCGTAAACAAACGTTTTAGACTACTTAAGAGATTCACTTATGTACTGGATCTTAAGATTGTCGTAAGTGACCACTTAACGACGGTGCCTCGTAACACAGTGGTATTTTTGGGCAGCTTATCACAATGTGTAAAAAGCAGATCTTAGCAAGGCCTATTGAAATGTAAAAAGAAATTGGGGGTAACCACGGATTTTACAGAGATAATTGAGCAACCATTGAAGCTTGTAAAAAGCTTTCAAAACAGTGTATGGAATTTTTCCACTCTCATCTTGATGATCTCTGAAGAATGCTGGTTACCCCCAGTTTTCTGTTCGGATTTTAATAACACTTGCTACGATTTTCTTTTCCTGCATGGTCTTAAACCGCGACAAATACCTCTGAATAAGTAAGCACGGTCCTTAAGAAGACCACGGACCATCCCGAGAACGTATGCGCTGTAGTAAAGGAAGGCTCCGCTCTTTTATTGTTGTTTATATAACAACATTGTCCAGCATTACATAAACGTTTCTCAGTCGTAAATGGCACCCGTAAAGTTTGTACAGATTTTTGTTTATGCAAAATTATTCAAGGATCTCAAAACCAATAAGATGAGAGGTGGTCGTCTTCTTAGGGTAACGAGTGTTGTAATCAACAGACATGCCCTAACCCCTCCTAGGCCCCTTTCTCCCCCGTCCCCCGCCCCTTCCCCTCCGCTAAGGACATAACAAACAAATCGCTATCGCGTTGCAATCAGCAAACATGAGTCCTCCAAGGAGTACCGACCACCCCACCCCATCCTATGACGGATCCCAGACAGATTTTAAAACAACAAACTGTCTGAGTTAGCCCGAAATTACATCGACTTTCCTCCCCTGGGAATGTCGAAGATATACGAAAACACACCACGGAACGGACCACAGGAGTGTGCTGATTTTGCGCCTCGAAAGTTGGGAAGAAAAAGTTCGGGGTTGCTCTGACAACCCCAAGGTAAAAACGACGAGAAAATGTGCACCGATGTTTCGCATATGAACTGCAATCTGCTGACTTTCACTAGTTCTCAAGCTTTATATGTACCCTGTACGGTACATATATGGGCTTTTCGAACACGGTCTTATGCCCACCAGTCTAGCAACAAAACACAATCCGGATAAAAAGCCCCTCCAAATACAAAACCACCGTTTTGCACTTCAGACATAAAGTTACACTACTGCTGAGTGTAATCAATTAAAAATATGGTATGAAGTAAACGTTATACAATTAATTAAAAATACAGCATGTTTATTTAAAACTGGCTGTTCGAAAATGCTTTCAAATAAAAGAAGTTGTAAATAAAAGTACTCGATAAATATCACGATGTCCGTTATCATTTACAATTTTCACATATGAAGTTAAATAATTGTTGGCATTTATGGTATACTTGTTTACCGTATGAGCTCCCCTGTCAATTAACCGTTCAATGGTGGAATGGGGCGGGGTCTTACTTCATCACCATATGGTAACATTATCACTTAACGCCTCTTCAAAAGGCAAGGAATTTTTCATTTTCATCCACAGAAAATCAATCTGTATTTAATGTATTGCAAAAGACTAAACATTGGCAATAGTATTCCGCTGGTAATCCTTCAAACAAGAATTGCATGTATAACTCCTTGATATTCTCGTCCTCAAACTTTGGTATAAAGTTTACTTTAACAATCTCCTCAAAGCCTTCATCACAATCTGGTTCTTGAAATAAAGACCTAATAATGTAAAGGAAAACAATTTCATAAAATGCAAAGGATAAGTTAAGGAAGGTGACAGTACAGCAAAGAACTAGGCATCAGTCTATCGGTGTGATGACTGAGGGTTTTAGGAGCAATTTCAATTTCAATTTGATGATGTTGACGATGACGATGGTAGCCAAGCTACACTGGATTAAGATTACACTAATCTACAATAATTTTCAACTTTAATTTCAGAACTCGCCGTAACTCCCAAAAAACTGGTTGTGACTTTCCTGAAGTCATAAGAAAATGCTTTAAAATTGTCAAAATCAACCGTGAATTGATGTTATTAGGCTTTTCGAACAACCGGGGCAAGTTTATTGAGGACGTTTGTTACGCTTGGTTGGGCTTCATCAAACAATTTGCTTAGTAACAGCGAACTACTTAGCTTGGACTTTCACCTGCCCAATTTTTTTCAAGTTTGTAAGTTTTACTACTCGTAGCGGATGAATTAAATTCCTGACTTACCTGTACGTTGTACATTTATTTTCTCCATTGTCATGATCTTCAAACTTGTTGTCACAAGCAGTAGTCATCAATCGAATCTGCAAAGTAAGCATTAGATGGCGTCACACTGTTCACTCCTTCCTGATTCTTTTCTGAGACAGACAGGTGTTCCAACTATGTCCATTAATAGCAGCGGTGAAAACAAGTAGATTTTTCGTAGAGAGAGTTCAAAGAGTTGCAAGTGTCTGTTGATATTTGAGATATAAGTTGTCGACAGACTGTTCATGTTCCGCTGACTCGGTGCAAAAACGGAATGTGAGCAATATTAGGAAATGTCTACTTCACGTTTCTTTTTGCCTCCCGGTTCCCTCAATGTTTACCATTAACAGGTCCATGTGACTGTTTACCTTACAAGATCTATTGAGACTGGAGGCGTTTAAAAAAGGGAATACATCCAAAATCCAAATGAAGCAACAGGAAAAAAGTGACATAATGACCATGATGATACTCTGGTTCACCCAGTAGCCGGATCCATTGACTAGCTGACTTAGCTGGCTTACTCAACTGGCTTACCTTCTCATTATGTAGAGCATGTTCAAATGGCACCTCAAAATGAAAACATCGTGTAGAAGCCTTAGCTTCTTTCGCATAGTTTATATACCTGCAAAACACCAAAGAAAACGTCTTTAAATACCACATTTTTTAAAAATTTATGTTTTCAATTTGTGTCAGTCAGGAGCCTGATTTTCACACAAACTTGACACCCAGACGTAAAGCGTAAAAGTGCAAGTGCGTCTGTAGTTGGATCAACCGACGTGCAACAAAACATAAATGAAATGGCCTGTTAGTGGAAACTGAGAATGATATGATCTTCTCATGACCGTGGAATTGAGCCATGCTTTTATGTTTTGTTTTTTTTCCTTCTCCCTCTCGTACTCGTCTTAGAGATATTACTACAACCTTTTTCTTCCTTTCTTCTCGGGATTACTGCTGTCTATAACCAGACTCTGGCAACCAGACAACGCATCTATGCAAAACGTTTTGCATTCTTCCAATGAATGAAACTTCTCCTAAAACAAGAAAGGGGGAATTGAGTGAAGAATGGTTAGATTATTACTCCAATTACTTTCCTTCTCTTTCTCTTCAGGTATAATTAACAATTATTCCACGAGCGCGCGTTGGATATGAGATGATAGATAGCCAACGAGGCGCGAAGCGCCGAGTTGGCTATCTATCATCTCATATCCAACAAGCGCGAGTGGAATAATTGTTTTATTAAAAACAATCAAGAAATATTGTAAGTTATGGCTGGTTTCACTTAGCAAAAACAACCAGAAGACCATTTTAATGATCCCTATCCTCGGGCATGGTATAATAGCTCATATACCATGGCCGCTAAGCCAATCAAATCCCTGGAATTGCATTATACAATGATCCAGTTTTTAATAATGGTCATTGTTTCTTGCCTTAACTAAAACCTTTATGCCCCTTTCCACAAAAGCAACACAATGCAACTAACTTACGGCCTTTAAAATAAGAAGAAAAAATATATCCAATATGCACAATACCGAGGTCAATATGCTACAAAAACAATTAGAGCCTAGAGGCTAAACAAACCAGTGCATTTTCGACTTAGCTCCTAGCATTATTAAATCGTATATCCTAGTAAGGGAGAAGGTAGCACTAGTGATGGTAATAAAAGTTTATTGACTATTATCTTAAGGGTAGTACGTCTTGGTTTAAGAGTAACTAAAGTTTCAGTTTGATTTTAAAAGTGCAAGTCGATGATTTTTTTTTAATAGATTCGGGACGTTTTTGCCAAAGGTCAACAGCTGCGTGAGATGTTCTTTGTTCGTCAATATTTGTTCTTGCACGTAGTTCGTAACACGGAGTTTAAAAGGTCAATTATGCAGTTATCTTACCTCGTTCAAAGAAAGGTACCCTCGAGAAACAAGGTGTTCGTTTACGAAAGTTGTTTTTCCACCTAATCGGAATATTTTCATGTTAGTGACTGTAAAGTTTTCTATTTGAACTAACGACCAAGGATTTGAGGCAAAATCAGGGGACTGAAAATATGGGGACATAACCCGCAAACCAACACTAGTCAGTGTTGCCAGTGTGAACAACATTGGGCCTAACCTCCGACCCACCAACTCTTCCACAATTAGATTTTTCGCTCTCGATCATGCGAGATAATTGATTCGGGCAATAGAAGTTTCCTGCTCACAATCTAACTGTTAAATAGACGCAGTTCAGATAGCATGTTACATGCTTGCGTTATGAAAATTATGCCCTCTTCATTGTCTTATTGTCTGTATCCCTAAGTCGGCGTTCTAAGTTCGCTGCGATTGGCAAGAGGTCGCACAATACGGGTTACGTTATAGGGGACACTATTCCTCCTAATAGAAAAACTGAAAATTGTACTTACAAGAAGGATAGCCAACCATCACTATGACCTGAAAAATGGAAACGTCACATTTGTTATACATTCAAAAAGCGATATCACTCTTTATTCCTTTGCGTGTTTATTTCACCCTGAGATAACAATGAAAATTCATCGATGGCAGCTTGTAGCAAATGCAGAAGATACACTGATTACGAACTAACAAACACCATTCGGACCCTACCTCAGGGCGATCCAACGCCAGTTTCGAAGTCGATGGACTTAATAAGGGTAAACTGGGATCCAGCATTTTCTGTAATCAGACATACATTAATGAGGTATTGCTCTTCAGTTTCTTGCACAGCAGAACATGTTACATGCTTGTGTTGGTAGGAAAAGAAGTGAAAGACAGGGAGACATTTAAGACAAAGATATGAACATGTGATTACAAAAGACTGCGAGGTTTCTGTCCTGACATTGGCCTAAATAGATATTATATGTGGATAAATTTATGTACCGTAAAGTATGATCAGTCACTTACAGGATCAAAGGTTGGCCACTCAAATGCTGCTGGTTCATGGCTCAGAAAGAACTCTTCTGGGGTGTAGAAATCAATTCCTATGTTTGCTGCGAACTTGGGAGAAAGATACAGCAGGATTATTTTCATTTAACCAGCTCTTAGACATTCCATCCTCAGAATACATCTTCTTCTGGTTTAAAAGTGTTTGCCATTGCCTCAAGCCAAACAGTTTGACAGAACGTGAGGTAGTTTTATCTTAATTGAATACTGATCCAATACGAGGCTCGGCCAGTGAAACATAAATCTAACAAACTTGTCTTGTTTCTCAACTAAAAGGAAATTGCATTTTGCCCTCCACGTTAGAATTGGCGAAATTAACACACGGTTAAATGGAGTAAGATGAAAACCTTCGTGAAGGAACGTTCATAAAAAACTTTGGAAAGAAAACCGTCCCTTTGTGTTTGGAAACCCACCACTCATGATCCATGAATGTCAAAACGCTATGTTATTTCCAACGATGTCTGCTTCGATGATTGGACAGTTTTTTTTTAAATTTTGTCTATAAAAATTTCGAGTGCATTTAAAAATGCCAATAACTTACTGTCCTATCAGAACATGAAAAGTCCATGTGCTTTCCTGGTGCCCAGTTGGGGACTCTGCCTGCTGCATCTGTGTGATAAAACATGACCGTGACCATTTGTTGCATGTTGCCTCACTTGCCCAGAGCACCGGGCTCTACAGTACCTTGAAATTCATCTGAGCTGAGACAAGCACAGCCAGCATATCGCATCATTGGGCGGTGACGTTAAAGGCGTTGGCCTTGTCTTCTACACCTTCTTACTAAATCAGTAGGGGAAGTTAATTGAAAGACCAAATATTACTTTTCGCAAAGAGTAGGGGAAGTACCCCTCGTACTCTCCAGTGTTGGGGTTCGGCCTTTCCACTTAATTCACTCTCACATGTGGATAACAGTGAAGTAAAAAACGGACTGATAACGGCCCTTTCTTGTACGAACGTTTGATTTCTCTGCAAATGCAATGTAAAGCGTAAGTTGTCGGCGAATAAACAACATACGCACAACATATCTTGCATTGATATTGCCGGATTTAAGATGAATCTTAAGCATTGTTGTTTCTTAACAATCGCCCCTTGTGAAGAACGAATAACGAGGGGCAATAGTTTCAAGAACCTAGCCCGAAGACACTGACACTGACAGATGTGCTCGGAGTCAAATATCTCAAACACTGTGAGATGTTGCCCTTAAACCAGCTCTGCAGAAAGGTGCGCAATATTTAATATTAAGTTAGTTCATTCACTTTATCCTGTTCACAACCATAAAAAGGCGTGAGACTAACAAATGGTCTGATAGCGGCAGCTATCGGCACCTATATAAGGTGACCTCCGGTCCTTTCCTAGAAATATTGTAAAACGGACTGACACGTCTGTAGCACGTTCGTTCAGGACATCATCATCATCAATAACAACATACCAAGACCAACGTGAGAAGCTCGTACCTCCTACATAAAAGCTGTCTTTTAGGTTCACTGCTACGCCATCGTTAGCCTGCAACATACACACAGGGTAATAATATACTGTTACACCAAGCAAATTTCCTGCCAATTTAAATGCAACGCGGTTTCAAGACAAGGTTGCGGACGAAATTGCGTGTGTAACACTGCACCCCCTCTATAAAACTTGTCTTGCAACGAAAAATTGTGGAAAAGTAGACTAAACTTCTCCCTTTCAAGGTACGTTGCAGCGTGGAACGTCTGCCACGTTTCTGCACCTTGACAACGTAATGCTAACGAGAACATTGCGTTGCAAATTGCAGAGAAACATTGCCTCGTAAAACGGCACCTTAAGCAATGCAGTCGGGCGTCAGTGGAAGCCCAGTTGGTGCGTCAAAGTCCGCTTGCTGCCCGGGTTTTTGCACCATGGCGCCATGACGTACCTGTTGAACCAAGTGTTTCCACATTCCGGTGACTGGTTTACGATACTCATTTGCTCCAGGGGCTATGAACACCTGGATATTAAATTGAAAGATAACCTGCAGTTAGAAAACAGTATTCCGGTATTCAGTCCTACTTTCTAAAAGAAGACGGAATCTGAAAACACTACTGAACGACGTCTTTATGCCATAAATTAAACAACAAGCTGAGTAAAATGTTTGGCTAAACAATTCCTTCACTCTCGGCTCCGTGCCGCCCCTTGTGACGTCATCACCATTAATAACCGGCAGTTCTGGTTGCCGTTTTCCTCATTCAAAAACATCCCCGTCCCCACAGTCGCGGCTCTCGAAAGTTTGAACTGTGCGGATAATTCGCTTAAGCTTCTTTTGTTTCGTGAAAATATGGTTTTTCCGAAAACATCTGGGAGTGAATGGGTTATCTGTGATAACAAAAGCAGCACTGACGTAGTCGCATGTGAAACTCTAGCTTTTTAATGCGCCATTAATATCGAACAAAAATCCTCACTGCACAGTAAATTGTTTTAAACTGAAAAGAGGTTAAAGTAAACTTTACCTGCACTGGCACTTGAAGCTGACTCGCAAATTGCTCGATCTTTTCTTTAAAATCTTCTTCTTTCTGCATGTCCAGGCTTATGGTCAGCTGCAATCCAAAAAAGCCATTTAACAAATCGACCTCGTACTCCATAGTCTACACTCTTAAAATGTAAAGAAATATTCATAGTGGACTCTGATTGGTTGAAGTTCATTTCGCATAAATAATTGTTTGGGAGTCAGGGAAATGTAAAAGGCAAATTTTTTCCATGGATCCACTTAAACCACGAAAGATTGGGAGAAAATGAAAAACTGGGAAAATTTTGATTTTCCACTCAACATACCACGAATCGATATGCAGGGAGACACCGGAGTGTGCCAAAATTGAGCGGGTTATCGTAAAGTTGGTAATATACTTTTATTTTATTTTTTATTTTATTCTATTAGCTTCGCCTATTACATGATACAGAATAATAAAGGGATAAGTATAATAAATGCTAAATTAGGCAGGGATACCACAACAGCGGTAAGCCAATTACAGTAGTCCCAGAGTTTAAAAATATATATATATATATAAAAAAAAACAGGTGAGGCTATAGCTACATATGAGGATAAATGACAACAACGAAGATGGACAGACACATTACGTAAAACGTTACATGATGGACAGATAGTTTTCCACGATCGTGGGTCCTCTGGGTCGTAGTTATATTTTAAGACGTCTACATAATACTTGTACATAATGGATTTAAATTGACTGATCTGAAGGTTGCATGAAAGTTGGAGGTCATTTGCTAAGGTATTCCAGATTCTAATGGTTCTACTAAAAAAAGATCTCTGAAAAGTGACAGTATTACATTTCTTTGAAATAAAGTAAGTAACATTGCGGCTGTTGTTAGATCTGGTAGTGCAAGTGACTAAGACTTGAGGCTGCTAACTAACTATGCCAGTTACAACTTTGTAAAAGAAGACATGTCTAAAAACTCGTGCCAATAAGAGATAGGTAATAAGTTAAGCTTACAGAGGTGCCAATTGATCATCATAAGTTGTGATTGGTCACTTTGTTGGGTTTGCGTCATTTGAGTTAGTTTTTTGATGTGTTTGTTGTGGGTCGTTTCGTTTTCTTTTTTTTTTTTTAGTAACTGCGCACTGTTTCCTTCATTCATTAAAAAAAAAAAACTCTCGGCTGTGATAAGGCGGTGGGGGGGGGGGGGGATGCGGGGGAGGGATCGGAACCCTTCCTTAATTATACATTACTATATCTCAGAGACCTACAGAAAAATATATTCAAGCAATTTGCAATAATGTAGAATTGGTTTAAAGGCTATGAATAGTACACAATACCCGTCCACAATTTGATGACGACATGACAAGGGACATGAATGAAACGCTTCTTCTCCTACGATGTCTTCGGGCGACTTGCCAGCCTTAAAGTCAATGTGATCATTCTGTTACCCTTACCTGGTTTGTAAAAACAACAATCTGGAAAGAACAAAACAAGAAATAGTCACAAAAACAAATAGTGAAGGAGTACTGAGGAAGAAGTATTTTTAAAAAAAATTCATATGTTATGTGCTAATCGAATTAATCTTATCTGTGAATTGAGCTTGCTATCAGTTACCTTGTAACCACGAGTCCATAGTTCTCTTAACTTTGGCAACACTTGAGTAAACAAAATTCTGCAAATCCAAAACAAACAATAAGCAATCGACTTAGCGAGTGATCAGGTCATCAGCAACTTGAAATCTCTGCAAATTTATCTGCCACCCGAGTCAAGCTACTTACTGTAGTAGGTTTTTTTTATGATAGAATAACAACATACAGCAGAACCCCTTGGATCAAATTTACCCCGATAACTCGAACCCTATTTTAAAATAGTCGGTCAGTAAACCGTGTTGAAATCTTTAATCTTTACTGTCATGACGTGTGTAATGTATGGAAACGGCGATGTCAGCCTTGTTTGGTCCTTATATGTTCTTGAAACTTGGGCTAAAATTCTCAAACAAAACGTTCTTATCAAAAGGCTCTAATAAAACAAACTTGTTGCACCAAAGTGACTTGTGATTGTGAAAAAATAACAAAACCACGATATTTTTTTTAAAAATTATTGACAGGATACTTAAAATTCAACAACAACCCCATTTACTCAAACCCTCACTTAATCGAACTATTTTTAGTTTCCTTTGGGAGCTCGAGTTACCAGGGTTCTACTGTATTATTATTATTATTATTATTATTATTATTATTATTATTATTATTATTATTATTATTATTATTATTATTATTATTATTATTATTACTGTGGCGCCATTAATCAGTTGAACAGTGAGTTTTGTTTCCCTTGGGGTGAGTCATTAAATACAGCTGAAAGTCAGCTGTACTTCCATTTTTTAAATCCAATACCATGAAATTATTCTTTAACAACAGCCCTAATTTAGCCTGAGGCACTAGCTTAGGCACATCAGGCAGTGCCAAAATTGTCGTTTGTTTTCCAAATATTAAAAATATTTCCTTGTCAACAAATGGTACAAAATGGTGAGTGATAAACAACCAACCTACATTGTCTGAGTACCCACCCAAATAGAAACAGTGTAGGAGAGGGGATGGGCTGGCTTACTCAAGGGGAGGTGCTTAGTTCATATTTTGGTCATAGGAAGGTGGATTTTCAGCATTTACTCAGATTGAAAAAAAAAAAAGAAAGAAAGAAAGAAAAAAACAGCAAATGTTTGTTTTTATCACATGAGGTTTTTTGCTGGCCACCATTAAGATGACGGGCTAACGCCCAAAACATCAGGACTCAAATCTCTACATGGTGGCCAAATTACGTTATTAACTTGGTTGATACAATCAAACATTAGTTTCTTTGCATCATGTCATCTTATTCTTTGCTCTCTTTTTTAAATAAAATGCTTTAAGTTTGTTTGAACAAAAGTGTAAATATACAGGGTAACAAGTCAATGGTTTTAGCCCTCTGAGCCCCAATATCAAGTTGCATATTTCTACCAATATTTCATATGATACTGACATAATAGATGGGAGAAACTGTTTAAAGCAAAAGATTCCACATCATTTCACTATTATTGCATCCTCCAAGGTTTTGTTGCAAACTCTCAAAATGAACAGCTCCCAGTTTGATGATGTACAATACATGTCCAGACTGTCTGTTGCTCAAACCTTCTTTTCTAGCTGATTTAGATTTGTATTTTAGTTATCTTCCCAAGAATGACAAATTATTGTTGTTCAGGTCTTGATGATTTTGTATATTACTTGAGCCACTAGACCATGGTTAATCCACTAATGAATCTGATATATCTTCATACCTCCAGTCTGTAGGTGATGGAGAGAAAATTTTCCCAGACTGAGTATCAATGAGGGTGTGGTCAAGATCAAAACCTGCAATCTAATCAAACAAAAGACTAGTACTTAATTAATCTTAACATTTTCTATTTAACCACCAAAGAGTCTTTTGTAGAAATAAAACATGATAAGTTTTTGCATCAATAAATATTATTGGAAACTCAGGAAAAAAGTCTGAGCCCCAGATGGGATTTGAACCCACGACCATCCGTGATCTAGTCGGATGCTCTACCACTGAGCTACTGGAGACTCCATGGTTGCATCTCTGATATGCCCTAAGGTGACTGCTCGATGCAGTTATGAGTCATATGGGCCTGTATTGATTTGACTATGTGACTGCATGATGCAGTTCTAGTCAAAGACCCACATATCACCCTTGCTCACCATGGAGTCTCCAGTAGCAAACCCATCTGGATTTGAACCCACGACTCCATGATCTGGAGCTCAGATTTTTTTCCTGGTTTCCAATTGATGCAAAAACTTAGCAAGGGCTAAAAATTTCTTTTTCAAAGGTTTTTACTGTATTCATATATAAACATGTCAACTTTTGAAGCTGTTCCTTTGCTCAAGCTTCAAAATTTGTATGATAAAAGAATCCATACCGGTAAGTACAGAAGTATTACTAAATAGTTTTTGTTATTATTATTCACAAGGGGCTCCTTAATTGAAGAGGCAGGCATTATGTTATTTAAGTCTAATTACAAAAATATAGACAATCTACTCCTTCTCAGTTTCACTGCACATACCATGGAACATCCAATAACTCCTTTGCTGGTAAAGACGAGAAGCTGTCCACTTATTTTCTCCCACGATGCACCATTGGTTGGACTTGAATTGTTTTTGCTTGAATTGTACACATTTTCTCCACTCATTTTCACTTTCATCCACTTCTCTTTAGCTTAAATGGTAACAAAAAAAATTTTCTGTTATTTTATGACTTTTTCCCAGCCCTGTTGTAGTCTGAAATGTCAGCCGTCTCCTCGCCCTAACCCACAGGGGGCGCGGGAGAGAGAGACGTCTGAATTTCGAGCGTTGTAATGCCGTCCGTTGACGTCACACAGTAATTTATGCAATTTTGCATAAATAAAACCCTTTTAAGCAAAATGGTAGCCACGAGTCATTGAAGCGCGCGGCGTGCATTGCAGCAGGCAGAATGTAGGAGGTTGTGTGCGTTTTGTTAGCCGTAAAATTTGAGGACAAAGCATCGAGAATGAATGTACGGAATCGCACTTCATTTTCCACCGAAGATACTGATTGAAAAATGTTCCGATAAATGTTGTTAGTAAATAACGTGTTGACAGGCCAGACACGACTCATATTAAAGCTAGTGGTATGGTGGTATGAAAAGTGACTTCTCATTATGGTTTTGCTTTTTTTGACTGTTTTTTTTAATTAAATAAGAGTCGGTCCTTCAGAACATTTCTCGAAGCAATGGTTGGTTTCTAATTAAAAGTCATTTGCTCCTCAAGATGTTTTTGAGGTTAGGCAACACCGGGTGGTAAGTTGTGACAAAAGAAAGAATTTTGTTTCACACTTTATTGTTTTGTTGTAAAGCCGACTTCCGTTTAGTGAAAATCAGAGGTTATTTTTTTCAATGAGATTGTGGGGGTAGCCTCTAGCCCAAAAGTGCGTTTTGAAGTGGATGACGTTTTAATAGAATGATTTTGCAGAGGAGTTGTTTCTGAGAAGTCTCAGGGCTTCATTTTTTATGAGTCCTTTCCTGAACCCAGTGGGTGGCAGGAAGAAAATTTGTACTGGAAAGTGTTACGAGTTCGTTTTGTGAGTGGCGAATAGTTCGAAGTCTAAACAGAACGCAGGGTTGTCGGAACAACAACAAGGTTATTTATTCCAAATGAGCGTAGCAAATTCAACACAAAACTTCACAACAAGCACACGCTAGGCTTGTAAATTACAGTTCGACCTCTGTCACACTTGAATAAACACGGCCTCTGCCAAATATACACGCGACCTCTGTCACACTTCAATAAACACGGCCTCTGCCAAACTTTACACGTGACCTTTGTCACACTACGATAAACACGTACTCTCTTCTCATAAACAACAACCTCTCTAAAAGCTAAACCGATTTCCTTATATACTAATGAGCGTAAGATTCTAGAACTTTCCGGCGCAACTAAATAAAGTAACATTACAATATAAATCTATTTACGGGATCATACGTAAACGGCTTCAGAAACTGCTTAGTCACTATGATGCAAAACTAATTAAATATGCGAGAATATTCTAGACTAAATTAGCATACTGTCACGCAACAATTTTTCGTAACATAACCCCCTCTTGAGAAGAAATTTCTTAAATTTCTACTAACGACGAAAAATTAATTAAATAGTGCAAAGAGAGGAGGTAGTCCAATGTCTCTAAAGTTATTCCTCTACTCTGCTCAGCTAATCTGCTCCTACATTCTCGGATCCCTTGATAGCCTCAACTCTAAAGTTGTAGCTCCGAAGAAACATAGCCCAACGCATGAGCCGTCCATTAGCGAACTTCGCACTGTTGATATACTTCAGTGGTTCGTGATCAGTTTGCAGTACAAAGGGAACTCCGTATAAATACAGGTGAAACCTTTTGAATCCCCACACAATGGCTAAACACTCTTTCTCAATGGTTGAGTAATTACGCTCCGCACTTGATAATTTCTTGCTACCGTAGCAAACGGGGAACAGCTTGCCATCATGTTCCTGCATTAGTACAGCACCAATACCACTGTCGGAGGCATCAGTCCGCAGAAAGTAGGTTTTCTCTGGATCTGGCAGCCGCAGGATTGGTTCTTTTGTGAGGAGGGCCTTAATACTCTGATAGGCTTTCTCTTGTGCCTCGCCCCATTCGACTTTGTTCGGTTGACCTTTGCGCGTGAGGTCTGTCAGCGGGGCAGCTAAGGCTGCGAAGTTGGGAATAAAATCTCGATAATATCCGGCTAAACCCATGAACGATCTTATCTGCTTCTTTGTAGTAGGTCTTGGAGCATCTCTAATCTTTGTCACGTTGTCTTGATGAAGACCAATTAAACCTCCCTCCAAACGGTGACCGAGAAAGTCAACAGCGTTAACTCCAAAAAGACATTTAGTCGGTCTTATGGTCATTCCAGCTGCTAATAATCGTGTAAACAACTCTTGTAGTATCTTGATGTGTTCTTCCCACGTACGGGTGTGAACCAAAATATCATCCCAGTAAAACTCAACGTTATCCATTCCATGCAATAGCTTCTTCATGGCTCTCTTTAAGGTCGCTGCGGAGTTGATCATACCAAACGGCATCTTCAGGAATTCATATGATCCGTCAGGCGTCACAAAAGCGGTCTTCGGTATGTCTTCCTCAGGTATAGAAATTTGCCAGTAGCCCTTACTCAAATCAATTCTTGTGAAATACTTGTCACCATTCAACTTCTGGAACAAATGCTCGGCAGTCGGCATAGGTTCAGGGTCAAACACAGTTAATTTGTTCAACTTCCGGTAGTCCACGCATATCCTATTTGTGTTATCTTTTTTCTTAACAACCACGACAGGTGAGGCATATGGTGAACTTGACTCTCTTATAACTCCCATCTTCATCATGTCTGTAATATCCTTCTTCAGCGATTCTCTCAGGCTATACGGTACTGGGTAAGGTCTTGATCTGACTGGTTGATCGGATGTAAGTTTTATATGATGCTGAGCCAAACTTGTAGTACCTGGAGCTTCTGTAAACAAGCTTTGAAACTGACTTGCAAGGTCTATAAACTCTGCTCTTTGCTCATCAGTAAGGTTGTCTCCAGTAGCCACATCTTTGATCGACTCTTTAGCAACATATCCACCAATTTCTAAAAAATCAACACCATCCACAGGATCAACTTCTTCTGCTTCACTTTCAGCATGTCCGCTCTTACTAGTGTCAGCGTTCACTTCGACAGCCACTGCTCCAACGGGTACAGAATCCTCTCGTTCAAAATACTTCTTTAGTAGGTTGGCATGGTAAACTCTCTCCTTTCCTTTGACACACACTTTATAATCGTTGAGACCCACTACTGCACTGACCTCAAATGGACCTTTCCACTGCATTAGAAGCTTGTTATGGTCGGTCGGTAGCAGTATTAATACTTTATCTCCTTGTGCAAACCTTCTGACTTTAGCCTTACGATCGTAGTAATGCTTGCCTTTGTGCTGGGCTTTCTGAAGTTCAGTATGCGCAAGCTTGAGAGTATCTTCCAGCTTCTCACGTAGCTCAAACACGTTATCTATTTCAATTAGGTAAGAACAGTATGCGCAAGCTTGAGAGTATCTTCCAGCTTCTCACGTAGCTCAAACACATACTATTTCAATTAGGTAAGAACCAATCAAAAACTACCTACCATATTCGCAAAAGTATGTGACGTCACCGGACGGCATTATAACGCTCGGAATTCAGACGTCTCTCTCTACCGTGCCCCCCGTGGGTTAGGGGGAGGAGACAGCTGACATTTCAGACTAAGCCCTGTTGCTCTTTGGTCCTAATATAATTTCCAAGAATAAAGGAAAACCTCTGGAAATAATAGTGTGTAAAAAGAAATATTTGACTGAAGCACAAACTTTACATTTGAACGATTTTTTATATTATTTTATTTTATTTTCTTTCTCTTGCTGTTACCAAAATTAACAAAAACCTCCCAATCACCTTAATTTATATTTGTGCATCCACAAGCTAGTAGTATCTGTGAATCTGTGAAAAAACATATAACACGATTAACATATTTGAACGGTTTAATTTAACTCTTGAGCAAGAGAGACATAGTGATTACTTTTCTAGATAATGCAAGCGACATACATAACAGAGATAACGACACTCAACTGATTTCTCGTGTACTAAACAATCTCAAGCCAAACATTGGTAGTTGTGAACAAAAGAAACCAGGGTCTGTATTTGATTTCTGTAGGTAATAATAATAATAATAATAATAATAATAATAATAATAATAATAATAATAATAATAATAATAATAATAATAATAATAATAATAATAATTATAACAAGAAGAACTGAGAACGAGAAGAATGAAGAAAGAATGAAGAATGAAGAAATGAAGAATAATTATCCCCAGGCCGCCAAATGTGCTGCAACTTCCAAAATTGACATTTAATTACTCTTAAATTTATGTAGAGTAGTTGAAAACTTGGCTGCTCAGGTTTGTCTGTCTCGCAATTTATCTGGCACATATACATTGATCCATCAATACCACTCTAAAATTCCTTGTTGGACAAGGCTTTCAATCTGGACTCGTAAATTAAAGACAGTGTATAAAACGAAGCATTGTGCTTGGTATCATTTTGTTCATCTACGGATGTATATTGTGTGCCGGTGTAGGCAATTAGAGGGAATTGAACGGATTTTCAATGGAACGCCTCAGTGAACGTTCGATTGCCTGTAAAAATAGTCTACAAACTTTTAAAACGACAAACGGAGGGGCAGTCACAGCATGAATTAAGTTTGACGTTAGCACCACGTCTGAAAGAACTGTTGTGCATTCCCAGTGATAACATAATTTGTGATGATTAAGCTTACATGAAATTCCATTGAGCTCGACGCGACGAACGACGTTTTGAACCAGGCATGTTTACAGACCCCTAAAATAGGTCGTGTTATCGTCATGTCGAACTCGATTGAATTAAGCTCGACTGTAACTTGACAGCTGATTCAAACGTCGAACGTAATTTAATTCAGCCGTGCTAGACCGAAAATGACCAAAACTACTATCTTAAAACAACGGATACATTGCGATTATTTCTTTGACCCCCACTGCCCAGACTGAACCCTATAAAATTCACAGAGAAAACCCAAAATGTTGGATATAAACTTACGGAAATTACCAAAATGACAGCCATACAAACCTCCAAGAGCAAGCCGCAGACACTCTTGTGGCTCGTCACGCAATCTCTCGTTTGGGAGGAAAGGATTGCGTGACGAGCAGGAGGCCGGAGCGAGGCCGGAGCCGGAAAAAACGTCTGCTCTCGCAGGCTAATGTTACGGTTTTCTTGAAAAAACGGGGCGCGAGGTGCCGGGGTCTGTGAAAAACAAGGGGCTGCCGGTGCCTAAATAAACTAAACAAGAAAACAATGTGTGAGCATTGCTACCCAAAAACAGTTTAATGGGAACTTAACTGGGACATTTGAACCTAACAGTAACTTATTCTTCCAGCTCCCAGTTGGCTTGATGGCTCAGTTGGTAGAGCACTGCACCGGTATCGCAGAGGTCATGGGTTCGAATCTCGCTCATGCCTGAATTTTTTGCCGGCTTTCTTTTCACAACTGCTTAACTTGTATACTACATGTAACTGCGAGGATCTTTCTTCTATTTGATCTTTCATTCGCAGTTTCAAAAAAAAAAAAGATTGTTTCATATAACTCATTCTGCTAATAAATTGGTTCCAGCGGTTGAAAATTATAATATATATATCATATATTTAGTATCTAATATAGAAACGGTTGACGAGAAAAGTACCTAAAAGTAACTGAACTCGGGGTGCCGGGAAAAACAATGTCTAGAAATGTCTAAAAACTAAATAACATGCGAGGAGCCCGGGAGGGTACGTCAGGTATGGGGACACATACTGTCCCGGAGCACATGCACCCATGGTAACTCAGGTGGGTGTGCCAGTAATGTAGCTGTAGTTCCTGTAGTACGTGTAGTAGGTGTAATACCTGTGGTAGGTGTAGAACCTGTATTGCATAAAATTAATATGTTGTGAAATAAATTAACAATTGAAGAAGAAAGTGTCGATGCTTTAATAGGAAGATAACGAAAGCCGCCATTATATCCGCTGCATGGCGGACTGTTGCTTCCATGCAACTGTGAAGTAGATCGATTCCTATGACATTCCAGGATTGAATTGCCGTTACTCGACAATCGAAGGAAAGAAATATCCAGTTGTTTTGATTGCGGTAATTTTAATAATCGTCCTGGGTTTTTTGGGCGAGTGACAGCTACTACACGCACTACAGTTACTACAGCAAGTACAACACGTGCTACAGCTACTACAGCTACTATACGTAAAACAGTTACTACACGTACTACAGCTACAACAGCTACTACAGCTACACACCGTACTACACGTACTACAGCTACTACAGCGTCGACAGCTACTTACCGCTACTACAGGTACTACACCTACTACAGCTACTTCACGTACTACAGGTACTACACGCAACACAACTAGGTGAACGATAAGGTATGAAAATATAAAAAAATGCTTGCAAGACATTATTTGACCTCGTTATCAGAGTTCGTTCATTTTTATAAAGGGTTACAAAATTGCAAGATAATGGACATTGACGCAAATACAGTGTATTTTCACTAAAGCCTTTGAAAAAAGAACTGATTATTGAATCCCTCCCTCCACTAACGACTTCACCCCTCTGTACACAATTGTACTTGTTTTTGCCAGCTCCGGATAAAATTTGTTGTAATTTGACTATGAATCTATAAAGGCTTATAATTTACTTCTGATCATGAATCCTGTTCTGTATTTTCGCGGTTCTTTTTTTTTTCTTCAAATTTGTTTGTTCAACACCAGACAGGCGAAAATGTAAAGTCTTAACGTCGATCAGAAGACTTAATTTTGAGTTGTAAGTTTTGGTTTTAACGGACCGGACCGTCAAATCAAATCGAATCGAACACTTTCTCTCAGATTAAACAGCCTTCTGCTCGAAACTAAAGCTAGAAATTTTGTCAGCCGGGTAATACGCGAACACACTTTTCAATTTTGCAAAGTAAAGGGTAAGTTATTTTTTGATTGCGGTGGCAATGTCAGCTTTATATTGGAACTCCTTAATAAACTAATCAACATCAACAATCTCAACAATCTTTATTTGTTCATAAGATCTTATGTTACAATAAAATGTAATATATAAAATACAAATACAAATATAAATATATAAAATACAATGTACAATTATTATCATCGTAAACTGGATATAAGACAAACTATGGAGCTCAAAGAGCTAAGTTAATCGGACATAAAAAATAAACAAAGATGGAAAACAGTGCATGTTTGAAACCCAATTGTGAAAACACATTCACTATCACCTTCAAATGGGATAAAAGGGAGGGTTGAACAGTTCCAATGAGCTGTAGTAACCATGGTATGATTACAATATGTGATTGGATTCTAAGTGTGCTATTTTTCCAGAACCTTGCGTTGTAGAGTTAGTAGCTATTGGTTAGGACATATCCTCTACTCTATCAGACCTAGCGACAAAATCGTACAAAAGTTGCAAATTTCCTGAATATGACTTAACAACACTTCTCTGCAAACCATTAAACATAACGTTTCCAAATTTCTCCACGGCCCACACTGTTCAACTTTCGCATTTTGACTTATCATGAAGTCCTCACCCTTCTGCCTCTTGTATAGAGAAACAACCGTCCTTTTTAACGCGTGAATGTGCGCATGCGCAATGAGTTATCGGACTGAATTTCACTCGCTCGCTCGATCAGCTGTAAACTTTATATTAATTTGATCGGAATTTAATCAAAAACATAAATTATTCATTAGTTACGTATACGTATAGTGCGTGAATTCACCATCAGCCGCCATTACGGGACAAAAAACAAGGACGTAAAATAGACTCAACGAATAAGTTATTCTTAAAAGAAAACGCAAGATTTCTGCTCGATAATTAAATAAGTACAGCTGTATGTTTTTTACTCTCCGTGTTATGGCTAGTAAATAATTCTAGACCACCATATAAATGAAAACTAAAGTTTATGATTTCTTATCTTTGAATTTTTGCAACGAGAACTCCTTAAAAACCTCGTCAAAGTTTTAAACATTTATGAATGAATGGAGCAACTCAGAGAATATGACAACAAACATTTCTTCACCAAAAAATTGTTCAGCTAAGTAATGGTTAGCTCTGCAAAACTCTTGCAATGGACCCTTTGCATGAGTCGATCACGTGACCTACCTCTTGTTAAAATTATGAGCTACAGCTTAAAGAACGAGTACGACTGCCAACGTTGAGGCCCTCGATGAGTAATTGTGACATTTAATGACAGTTTGAATGTCAAAACAATTGAGGATTTGTATGGAAAAAAACTACTGGGTGGCAAGCCTTGCATTCAGCAACTTTTTCCCATACAAATCCTCTATTTTTTTTACATTCTCATTGCTATAAAAATACTCACTTAAATGCCAGGGACCTCAAAATTCGCAGCCTACTTAATTTCATCATGCTCCTTCCATTTTTACATTCTTTAAGTTGTAGCCCATAATTTTTGTGAGACGTAGGTGGTGATCAACTCATGCACAGGGCCCATTTTCGCTTTGAACTGTGGAAAGACACGCATAAGCAATCTGAACCGAAGAAGACAATCAGTTATTTATAAACCAGGAGAAGATTTCCGCTCCAACAACAAGCACTTTTTTCTTTCTGCATTATAGGTATAACAAATTTCAGACCATTGTATAAACTGAGAAAAAAGTCTTTTTTATCTTGGGATTTTTGCAATGAGAACTTTCAAATGAATCATGAAGCAAAATACCAGGCTCCAATGCATGATTCAATTCCTACTGTTACCAACCCCGCCAACTAGGCACAACCCAAAGAATTTGGCAATTCTTCTTCACTGGATGTTCTTTTCCCCACACCCCATGGGGCTCTTGAAATTGGTTAAAAGTAAACTACTTTGTTTCTCAAAAATATGAAAATACCGGTATGTATTTTAGCAATACTTAAAGTTTTTATAACATATGGAAATGGATAAATTGTTTCTTTCCAACCTATTCACAAATTCAATAGAATTCCCGGAAAGGTAGCTGGACATGCAGTCCAATGCCATCGTGTCATTCTATAAGTCTTGTCCCACCCGCTCCCCTAGGGTTACACCGGATACTACCACTTGAAAGAATTCCCTACCCTGGGCCAGAAAGGGTGGATTTGTCCTGGGGTGGACTGGCGGGGATGGTAACAGCTGGAACGATGAACCATGTATAAAGGCTGCACATGCGATATGAAAAGATAAAAATTAATCAACGATGATTTCTTAAATCAGCAACGAGTAGACAACCCAAAATAAACTGAAACGTCATTTCATGCCAAATGTTTTGGAGTTAATAGCGTTGTTTCGGTGTTAACGCTTGACAAAGAGATTGAGTGGCTCAAAACAACACCACGCCATAAACTGTGTATAAACAAAATAAATTTGAATACTCTTACCAAACTATATATAAAACATTTCAAATCCGTCCCAGCAAATGAGTCCAGTCAATCTACAACTAATAGCTACATAATCTTTTTCACCAGCATACATTAGAGGGTGGTCCACTTAGAAACATGTTAAAAATTCCTCAAAATCCATTTGGTGAAGCTAGTCAAAAGTTTGAGCTTTTTACCACAGGTTACCCATATAATAATTTTAATTTTATAATAATATTATTAATTTCTATTGCGCAATTATCAATATAAATTTTCAATTGCGCATGCTAATTTACTCGAATAAGCACCGCCCTTGAAGAAGCGCTGCATCCTTCAACAGCAACAACACAATTATTCAAAGCTCTTGAGCTGTAGTGGCATCTATTTCAGTAAATTAACATTAAATTCAATTTAGTCCTTATTGAAGTAAAAGAAATGAAAATAAATTATGTATTGACTGTTTTCTGAGAAATAATTATGTGTTTGTTACCTCACAGCATTCCCTGTGCCTTGCAGAGGATGAACACGAAATCAACAAGAGTTAGTAAGTGAAAATCTTTCACTGCTGTTATATATTGACTATCTTAATATGAAAAGTCCATTCAGTGTTAAATGGAGTTTCGCTCTTTACTCCTCACGTTACATGCATAAGCCCAAATTCAATAATAGTTACACTTTTTTATCAAAAAAAAAATGTCATTGTTAATCTGGCCACCCAATGAATACAAAGGAACATTGTAGATAAGACCATCAACTACTGATAAGAATTTAGATGTATCTAGGGGGTGCTCTGATGAAATATGAGTTACAACCTTACTACCTATCTACTAAAGGAGGACAACTTTTCCTAGATGCAATGCCACCGGAGGACTTTCACGTCAGCCTTGGTGCTGTTTCTAGTCTATGCATCTAACCTTTTTCTTTTCTTTTTTGCGTGGCTTTTTTTATTGTTTTAATTATTTTTATAAGTTTAAGGTTCAACCTCTGGTAACACACACCTTTCACAGGTGGACACCTTCCATAAACCGACAATAGGCCATTTTACAGTTGTGTGCTTAGTGACCTGGTCTTGGATTGGAAGCGAGGCTGGGGGTGACCTTGTTTTGATACAAACCTCACTGTTCTTCAAATGTAAATGCAAACTGGTTAGCATACGAACAGCATGATCTACATATGAAAAGCAGTGAGGTTTGTATCAAAACAAGGTCACCCCCAGCCTCGCTTCCAATCCAAGACCAGGTCACTAAGCACACAACTGTAAAATGGGCTATTAGTCGGGGTTCCAGTCACATACAAACACTGCATTTTTAACTACCCTTAAGCAGACACCCCTCCAAGGTGTACACTTCTTAGGGTCCCCAGAGTGACCACTTACGGAGGGCCTGACTGTACAAAAAATTCAGCTGTTCTAAATATCGGGGCAGATTGAATGATTCACTTATGATAGGCAATAGATTGTGATAACTGCCTGTCGCAGCCCCCGTTTAAATGGGTGCTTACCTATCTTGCATCTGGTTACTGCATCTGACTACTGTCTGTTGTGGACCCCTTTTAAATGGTGCTTAACTGGTCTCCCCCAAGACAAACTGTGTTGCATCTGGTCCACTTATGATGAGCAATAGATTGTGATAACTGTCTGTTGCGGCTCACTTTTAAATGGGTGCTTAACTAGTCTCCGCCATGACAGATTGTATTGCATCTGGTTCACTTATGATGGGCAATAGATTGTGATAACTGTCTGTTGCGGCCTCCTTTTAAATGGGTGCTTAACTGGTCTCCCCCATGACAGATTGTGTTGCGTCCGGTCCCCTCACGATGGGCAACAGATTGTGATAACTGTCTGTTGCGGCCCACTTTTAAATGGGTGCTTAACTAGTCTCCCCCATGACAGATTGTATTGCATCTGGTCCACTTATGATGGGCAATAGATTGTGATAACTGTCTGTTGCGGCCTCCTTTTAAATGGGTGCTTAACTGGTCTCCCCCATGACAGATTGTGTTGCGTCCGGTCCCCTCACGATGGGCAATAGATTGTGATAACTGTCTGCTGTGGCCCACTTTTAAATGGGTGTTTAACTAGTCTCCCCCATGACAAACTGTGTTGCATCTGGTCCACTTATGATGGGCAATAGATTGTGATAACTGTCTGTTGTGGCCTCCTTTTAAATGGGTGCTTAACTGGTCTCCCCCATGACAGACTGTGTTGTATCTGGTCCACTTATGATGGGCAATAAATTGTAATTTCTCTTTGTTGCGGCCCCCTTTAAAATGGGTGTTTAACTGGTCTCCCCCATGTCAATCTGTGTTGGGTTTGGTCCACTTATGATGGGGAATAGATTAATTACTGTCTGTTGTGGACTCCTTTAAAATGGGTGCTTAACTGGTCTCCCTCATGACAGACTGTATTGCGTCTGGTCCACTTATGATGGGCAATAGATTTTTTATGCTGTTTGTTGGGTTATTATACCGTCTGAATTTCCTTATTTATGTCGTTGAATACTTCAGGGATCCCTGGAGGTAATATTTTTGCACGTTTGACCGGCGAAAATAGCTAGACATTCAAAAAGGGAAGACCTCACGCCACTAACCACGACATGGGAGGAAGTAATACCGGATGAAAGAAAAATTGCATAGAGAAAGCAACAAAAGCATGTGAAGTAATCTGCAGTGTTATAGCTCCGAAAGACGGCGAAAAACTTTTTCAAGCGATACACCAGCCTATCGCGAACGATCTTGATGAACCAACAGAGGATCTTATTGCCTTGATGTCCGCATATCAAGATGCCATGACAAAAAATGTAAAGATTCAAATACTCAGCATCTATGCTTATCGGTATACCATGAAGCTGTTACAGAAATTCCACGAGCCTTATGAAAAGATAAGTTTGAGACAAATAAAAAGGGCGAGATTGCATGCAAGAAAACGAGGGCCGGGGTCAAACGTCCCGAAAGTATTCAGCCATCGAATACGTCTGGACACAAACAAAGTCGACCACTTTATAGATTTTGTAAACCGTCCTTATTTCTACCAAGACGTGGCCTTTGGAACGTGAACACTGACCTTAGATGGGGGAGGCAAAATAACAATGCCCAACGTAATCCGGACCGTGACTAGATCGACCATGATTATGCAGTACCTTCAACATTGCGAAGAAGAATCATTTGAACCGGCTAGCCGCTCAACCCTTTGTCGCATTCTTGGAGTGAGAGAGGCTTCACAGCAGAAGTCTCTCAGTGGTCTGGACAACATTGCAGCAGAAGGGGTCGCATCTTTTGAGCGGCTGTTGAGTATTCTAGAAGAGCTGAATCAGGCTGGTGCCGACAAAAGAAGAGTTACGGAACTGGCAAAGAAATTGAACGATGGGAAAAGATACCTGAAGACTGAGTTTAAAGTGAACTGTTCAGCAGAGGAGAGTGAGTGCGCAGACCACCGCAGAAAATTTGCGTTAAGCGATCCAGTTGATCCATGCTTCAACCATCAGTGCTCACACTCACACAATATGGTGTGTGAACAATGCGAACAATTGAAGGCAACGTTAGACGAGATGGAAGAAAGTATAAAGAAACACTCCAGCCATCTTTACAGCCAAGAACAAAAGCATGATCTTCTTTACGATTTTGAAAGATCTAAGAATTGCATTTTTCTTTGGAAATCTCATGCCTTACGCTCTGTCAACCAAGAATCTGCTAAACAAGAAGCCCTCCAAAGTCTTGACAGTCAGTCAGTCCTTGTTGTTATTGACTGGGCCATGAAATTTCTTCAAATGAAATACAGAGAAAAACAAAGTGAATGGTTTGCTAAAAGAGGCCTTAGCTGGCATATAAGCAGTGTGATCTCAAAAGACCAAGAAACGCAGAAAGCTAAGGTCCTGTCGTATGCCCATTTATTAGATTCGTGTTGTCAAGATTGGTATGCGGTGGTATCTATTTTAGAAAACCTTTTTCAAAAAATCAAAATAAATTTTCCAAATGTTAAGCATGCATTTCTACGTTCTGACGAGGCTGGCTGCTAACATTGCAATCACCTAATAGCAGCAGTCAAAGATATTGGAGATCGAGTGGGAATTACAGTTGCACGTTATGATTTTTCAGAACCCCAGCAAGGAAAGGATGTTTGTGACAGGGTGCTTTGTCCCATGAAAGCAGCCATAAGAAAGTATTGCGCGGAAGGCCATGACATCATGAACGTAGGAGCAATGCACGAGGCCCTTAAGGAACGGCCTGTCAAAGGGACGACAGCGGCTGTAGCCATTTTGGATGAGTCATCCAAAATTCTTGAGGTTCAGAAGATAAAACAATTTAGTGAGTTGCACAACTTTAGATACGAAGAGAGTGGGATAAGAGTGTGGAAAGCTTACGCTGTTGGGATCGGCAAGCTTATCCCTTGGCAATCTTTGTACATACGGCACCAGGGCTACACAAATATATCATTAATGGAGGGAAAAGGATTCCTCACCAACACAGAAATAAGAGACCTTCATCGCCCAAGAAAGTGTCAAGCAAGGAAAGACAACGTCGAAATTGATGATCAGCCATCAATGTTTGTGTGCCCTGAAGAAGGCTGTAACTGCACTTTTGACTCTTTCTCCGAACTTGGGTTGCATACAGACGTAGGAATACATGATAACAGGAAGTCGGAAAGTCTTTATGATAAAGTACAGAAAAACTGGGCTGAAAAATTTTCTTCCATTGAGAACCAGAAGTTAACAAGCAACAAATCCTCCACTGGTCTGACTGTTAACAGCACAAATTCTCGTCTAAGTATCGGATGGGCTCTTAACAAAGGTAGAACTGGCGGAGTTCGTTGTTCTGAGAACGTGAGACGGTACCTTACAACAAGGTTTGAAATGGGAGAAAGAACGGGCAAAAAAGCCAATCCAGAAGAGATCGAACGTCAAATGCGCAACGCCAGAAATGAACGGAATGAAAGATTGTTTCGAAGAGAGGAGTGGCTCACCAAGACTCAAATAATGGGGTTTTTTTCACGCCTCGCTTCACGGCAGAGAACTCGTGGTCAGGAAGCTACATCAAAGGAACAGACATTTGACATTACAGCAGATGAGAATGACGACATCGACGCCCTCATTGGAGACTCTGATCGCAACAATTTGCTTGACGGCATTCAAAGCAGAATTGGACTAGAGCATCCGATAGTATATGACACATATGATCTTTGCGTCTATCACAAGGAAGGAAAGCTACAGGCCTTCAATGTTGCAATGCTCAAGACTATTCTTCGGCACTTTGAAGTACCTTTCAGAGCAAAAGATAGAAAGGCAGACCTTATTAGGTTGTTGACGGAGGTTATCCAAGAGTCTACTGTCCCTTTTTTCAGACAAAAGGGACAACAATATTTCTTCTTGTAACTGAATCAATTAAACTTTTATTGTGCAAGTCTTAGTTAATTTTTTTTTCCCGAAAATTCTTGGCATGTTGAGTTTTTTCGTATTTGTTATGTGACTTTTACCCGATGACACGAAACGGAGACGCTTAATTCGATAAAATATTTAAATAATCTAATTGTTTTCTTATAAACCCGCCAATCGAACACTGTAGCGCTCACTTAACTCACTCTCCATCAAGGAATAACCAAAGTTCGAGAAATCAAAATTCCAACTAGAATTCAAGGCTCGATCTTCAACTGTCCAGTCTGTCTCGGAATTCCCAGAAGAGAAAGCACATAGAATAACAAACCAAATACAGACTGAAATATGACCATTATGACTGATGCTAGAATTTTCATATATCGAACTTAAGCTACTGACAACGTGTAGCACGACCTAGTATATTTGCGATTAGTGGTTGGTTGATTCATCACGCCTTAATAATGTACTATATGACCTACTATTACTAAAGTTGCTTAAGTTAAGGTATCTAGACATTGACTGTACACATTTCACCGTTTTCAAGCAAAAATAGCAATCAGTTTAGTCGTGATGGGAATTCATAAACATGTAATTAAAATGTGGACTAGACGTGAATAGACACCCTATTCTGGTTTTCGATTCCTCGGCTTTTGGAGTCCAATCCTCATTTTCACAGCTTATCTTTAAGGACTACCGTGTACTTTCGTCCCATACAGCGTCAAGGTCAACTCGTGAAGGACTTGCCCGCTGTAAAATGTAAATACTTAATTTTACCGGTAAAAAAAATGTTCCCTAAAAACGCAACTGTTGTATGTCGAATAAAGCACGTTTGGAAGGGCGAGACTAACAAAGGTTAGTGGCAAAGTAAACTTAATGGGCCTTAATGGTCTACACTTCCGTTCGGTTTTCCTGTAAATAAAGTGCAAAAAAAGTTGCCTAATGGCATTTTTTATTATTTTTAAGCTTAATAATTCCTCGCGAAGCGAGGGCCGAAGGCCCGAGCGTAGCGAGGTTAATAAATTTGTCGGGCCGAAGGCCCGCCGAAGGCCGCGCTCGGGAGCTAAGCCGTGAAAATTCGAGCCGAACATATATTTATATATATGTATGTATGTATGTATGTTTATATATTTCCGTGAAGGTGTCCGCATATTGCCTAGCAACGGTGAAAAACAAAGTATGAATGACGTCAGGTTGTCTGGCGTCGTCTGCAGCAAAATTTGCATACATCAAGAAAGTTTGCGTGTCGGATAAAATGTAATCAATATTCCCTGGATACAGATCAATCTCTCCAGAATCTTTTCCCTTTCTTCCAGAAATCTTTTTTGTGAAAGATTGCATTGAAGAAATTACACGTTTTGTGGCCGCGGTAAAATAATTTTCCGTGGGAAATAAATTCATCGATGCACGCCCGTTGTACATTTCATCTCGTCAGAAATAGATTTTTAACCGCAAACCGCAAACTAGCCTGTGGAACTACGAAAAGACCATGCTCATCAAAATAGTTGCTATGTTCACAAAACCTTTTAATCTCCTCATTCGATGCTACAATACGAGTAAAGAGGGCTTTCCACCCAGCCCCAGCCTCGCGAGGTTTTGCGAGTCACGTATTTCTAGTATCAATAATTATAACAAAATATTACAACAAGCAAATGCGATGACCTTTCTAAAGTCTCGCCTGTGACTATGCTTCCAATGAAAGCGTTAAAACGATTTAGTAAATAAAAATTAAGGTTTGGCTGCTGAACTTTTAGGAATAATTATATTTCTAAAGATCTATTTATTGAAAAAGAAAGAAGACGAAGAAAAATAATTTTTTTCGTTTAAAAAAACATATTTTACTTCCGAGCGGCAAGTATTTGGAGAAATTTCCCGTCGAAGCAGCCGGTGTCACGCAACGCGAATTCTGCATCAATATGTAAATTTGAGTCGAAACCTTCAAGTCTGAATCGCGTTGTGCCACAAGTTTTATTGCATAAATTGATAGAATACCTCTTTATCTTTAACTAAAACATGTTTTTAAGTCTAGGTTAGGTGCCACTTTTAAGAATTTTGTGAAATTTCTGAGGCATATTTTGGTGCAGTTTGCTTACTTAATTGAATTACTAGAATAACGATAACCTGTTTTTGCTGATTACAGAGAAATACGGCTAAATCGTATTGGAACAGTAAGAAGAAGCAATATACTTCCAAATGAGTACAAATGGTCTAGGTTTTAACGGCCCGCAGTAGCTTTTAACGATCCTTGAAAAACCTGAATAACAGCGTCTAAAATTTGCATATTTTAGCCGGTAACGGTCGTTCAGAGATGAAATGCTGATAATGGCAGTAAAATAAACTATTTCCTCATTCTAACTGCATTTTCGTCATAAGGATGGATAGTGGTATTGATGATATAAATATGAGGCAAAAGTATTTTCGAGTCTGAAATCGAGTGGAACGCTATTAGGGACATTGCCTTTTAATTATTCAAATTCACTTAATTCTTTACGAATTAATGAAAGAATTCGAAACAGTTTTCTCGGTAAAACCAGGACTTGAAAGACTTGGAACAGTGTTTAATTTAGTGGAATCAAAGTACAGATTTGTCAAGAAGCAACAAGAGACAATTTTAGACAAGTTAATTGAAGAAACCAAAAACTGGGGAACAAAGTTGAAGCAGATTTTCTCCAAATTACGTTAAAACACGCCACATATCAAAGCGAATATAGTCCTCCGAAAGTTCCTGACCGCACAGAAACCTTGAAAACCATGACTTCTGTAGTTGAGAAAATGGCCACAGCGTTAGGATCAAAACCCAGCAGCCTAGAGTGACTGACAGTTCCGAAATGGGACGGAAGCCAAAGAACGTATCAAACCTGGAAAAGGGAGTTTAGACACTGTATGTCAAAATAGAAGATGAGCAACTTCAAAGGTTCCGCAAAGCGATGCCCAAAGGTTTCTTCTGGACAGATCAAGTCAAGACCTGTAAGGACATTAACCAGGCCTGGGAAATTCTTGAAAATGAATTCGCAAATAAGCGAAAACTTATGGACAAACTGTTAGCCGAAATTAACAATCTCAAACAAGTTAAAAGAGACACTAAGTCACTTGCGCGTTACGCAACAGCGATTTCCGTATATGTAAATGATATGGAAAACAACGGTTGCTCCGTATCAGAAGCATCAGAGGTTCCATTCTTCATGTCACAATTGTTATCCAAACTCGATCCAAGAGACGACACAAATTTCGGAACAGAGATGCAAAGAGCGAGAAAGGACGAAAACGTGTCAAACTTCATAACCTGGCTACATCAAAAAACTACCCTTCGCTCCAGAGGCAAACGAGAAACTGACAATGCTGAGGATAAAGAACGTACCAACCGTGGTGTTCGTGGCATTCCACTTAGATGGTTCAAAAGCTATCTAAGCAATAGACTACAATATGTGGAATTTAATGGCGTCAGTTTGGAGTCTTTCGAAATTAAGTGCGGGGTGCCTCAGGGTTCTATACTAGGTCCCCTACTTTTCCTACTCTATATAAATGATCTGTGTAACGTGTCAAAGGTCGTGGACTTTATTCTTTTTGCAGATGATACAAACATATTTCTCTCCCACAAAGATTTTAACTTGCTTCCTGGAATCTTGAATTCTGGAATGCTTAAATTAACTCATTGGTGTCGAGCAAACAAACTGTCCATTAACTTTAAAAAATCAAAATTTATGGTTTTTAGACCACCCCAAAGGAGGCAAACACTTGATATATCTATTCAAATTGACAACAATGCAATTAAACGTGTGAAAGAAACAGTATTTTTAGGTGTTATCCTCGATGAGCATTTGTCATGGAAGCCTCACATTCTTAGTGTTTCTAGAAAAATATCAAAATCAACAGGTATTATTTATAAGTCTAGTTTTTGCCTCCCCAAAACCTCCTTACGTTCCTTGTACTATAGTCTCTAGGTTACCCTTACTTAATTTATTGTGTTTCTGTGCGGGGATCGACATATCAGTCTAATTTAAATCACATTATTGTTCTGCAAAAGAAGATAATCAGAATAATATCAAAAGTTTCTTTTGATGCTTTTAAAATTCACTGACATTTATTTATACCAAATAGGTAAATTTATGTATCTTTTTAAAAGAAGCTTACTCCCAAATTATTTTCGTGATATGTTTACTCTTGTAAGCCAAATACATTCTTATAAAACAAGAAATTCCAACCTTTTCTATATACCTTATTGTCGAACTAATCTTCGAAAATTCTCAATTCGGTTTTAAGGTCCTACGTTTTTCAACTCGCTAAGTCGTGAAATTCAAAACAGTGAAAGTATCAGTTTGTTTGGCAAAAGACTTAAAAAATTCCTTCTTTCTAAGTTAAATTGACTCTTTGTTGAGCTACACACCTTTTCTTTACCTTTTCTTTTTTTTCTTCTTTTAAAAAAAATTAATTGGAATTTTCTATCAGTACCCTTAACTTCTATGGTTTATCCTATAGCTCTAGGAAGCCTATAGTTAATAAGCCCCCGGCTTCTATATAGGCTTCCTAGCCTTTAACAAATTTAATATTGTAAATAGTTAAGTATGAACATTGTAATAGTAAGAATATTGTGTGTCGTCTATAATGTATTTATGTTGTATTTTTTGGTTAATGGCAAAATAAACGAATTGAATTGAATTGAAAAACAATAACTTCGAATTTAAACCCAAACGTAGCACCTTTCCGTATGAAAGATGTTCCTGTAGAAGGCAACACGAGCTGTAGTGCTGACCACAAAAAAAGATCTCAAGCTCATCAATGATTTATGTCCTGTTCAAAAGGTTAAGGTTATGGGCTCAGATGGAACCCTTATCGAAATGCTTGCGATGTTAGATTCTGGTTCAAATACAAGTCTACTATCTTAGAATACAGCACAACGACTGGGAATAACTGGGACAGCTACCCATCTTACTATGAATCTCGCAGGTGGAGAGAAGAAGAAAACTGTTGGAACAACGCTTCATAATTAAAGTTTCTTTCAAAGAAGTCCATTCAACCACCGGTTTGTCGTGGAACAGAAGGCTACCAAGACTAAGGGAATTCAGGCCCTTCGCATCAGCCAAAGTGGCTGAAATTTAAGAGACATTTGAGACAGAAGAAATTCGCTACATCAAGTCAAACAAAACCCTGCAGATGCTCTAAAGGAAGGGACTTGATCTTAATCTTAACTGGTTTCCCACATGACAAACTGTGCTGCATCTGTCCATTTATGATGGGCAATAGATTGTGATTACTGGCCGTTATGGACTCCTTTTAAATGGGTACTTAACTGGTCTCCTCCATGACAGGCTGCAGGGGCGTAGCCAGCCATTTTTTCCATTTAAGCCCAAGTTATACGGCGTACGTCATATATATCACACTTCGCCAACGTCCAACGTAGGAACAGGTGGTCTCACTAGTTTTATCCCTGGCAGACAATTTAATTCTTTAATTAATACGGATGCACAGCTGATTCCTTTTCCTTGTGGGATTTTGTTATACTAAAAGGAAAATTTAAATTTAACAAAGACTGCCTGGCATTATCATGTGCATGACTATTACGGACTAGCCATCACTCAAATGCACGCCTTCTTGGTTTGGTCGCACAGAAGACGCCAATGACTCTCTCGGGGTCAATAAGCATCTCCCTGTACGCGTGCATAAGAGCTAAAGATGATACCCGCTCTGACAGCATTGTGTACCGCACGTTTGTTTTCACTCTTCTCATGGTGGTAAATGATCTCTCTGGTGTAGCAGTGGACGCTGGCATGGTGAGGAGAATGGTAAGCACGGTGGCAACATTCAGATAGAGATTTTTGCTTGTGCAGCTTAGTGTATCCTCCGGGTTGTTTGGTTTCTCCCCCTCGGCAAGCGCCCATCTCGTTGTCAAAGGCCAAATGACTCAAGTCGTTGGAGTAGGCATTGTAAATCTTGTTAGTAGTTCTGAGCTGCGTAGGTATGAGGTATTGACCCAGGAACCGGTCATTGTGGTTGAGCAGCATGTCATTGAGCTCTTGAATAAGATGATCAACAAGGGGCAAGTGAGGGCTCTGTATCAATACTGCTGTGATGTAACGGCAGGTACGTTGACTCAGTTACGCTGGATTGCAGATATCCGTGGCACGCTGGGCTCGATTTTACAACCCGCTGCCAACTCCTTTGCATCCTCAAACAGTTCACTCCAAACCGTTTGGTCGTTTCTTTCCTCCCTTGATACACTAATGACTACCTTTGACTCCTTGGCTGCCTCCGTGAGGTTGATAGATTGACCTTGGACCATGGCGGATAGTGCGACTGTATTAGAAAGGACATGCTCTGTTGCACATAGTGCAATTGTAAAGTCGAACTGCAGGATGGAGCTCACGTACCCTCTCGCCTTAGCGTCTCCATTCTTTGCAAGGCTCTCTAATGCTTGTACCACCTCTGAAAAGGCTGTACAGAAGGTATACAACGATTCAGCCCTACTTGCCCACCGTGTCTCATACAGGGTTCGCAACTTGGCGCGCCGTTCCATCTCAACCTTTACTACCGCATCTTGAGACAGACACTCCTTAAACGCCAACAGTCTCTTTTCAGAGTAATGAAACGCAAAAGCTATCTGCTGTAGGATTCCGAGCATGTTTCTCACCAAGGGCACCTTACAAGCATGTCTAAGCATTTTGAATGATCAGCTTACTCCGTTCTACTTTCTTTCTAACAATTACAAGCGCACAGCTGTCAAAGCTGCTGTAAGGCGGAAATCAACAGTCAACTAAATTTTCGTGCGCAAAACTATTTCAAAGTTCTATAGTAGCAATTCTTTATTTTGCTAACCTTTCAACATTTTTTAATATATAATATTAAAAGCCATTATTTTATTGTTGAAAATAAAACGTTTATATAGCGGGTATTCGCTATTGAATAGTAAGCAAAAGAAAATGCGGCATTCCAGCTGTTAAAGAAAACTAATTACTAATTCTTATTAAGCCCGTGAGTGCTTAATGGCTTAAAGGCTAGCTATGCCCCTGGACTGTGTTGCATCTGGACCACTTATGATGGGCAATAGATTGTAATTACTCTCTGGTGCAGCCCCCTTTTAAATGGGTGCTTAACTGGTCTCCTCCATGACAGACTGTGTTGCATCTGGTCCACTTGTGATAGGCAATAAATTGTGATTACTGTCTGTTGTTTGTTTTTATACAATGAACTGTGTAAAACTCGCGTTTTGATTGGTCTAGAGAAGTGTGTGATTAGAGTATAGACGCACGATTGACGTCATCGAGTGGTGTGACTGGCGCACGTGATCAGAGTCTAGAGTCCAGCCAGAGTGACTGGTCAACAAAGTTTTGCAAACTGTTTTTACGAGTAGCAGACAAACACAGGCAAATTTTCACAGGAAAGGAAACCTGCAAAATTGGACAAAGACCGTTGAGAGTGATCTCAACCAGGACAAAAAGCTAGAACGTTGTTGTGACGCGAAAAGGAAGCAAATATTTGTCGAAATATGTCGCCAGTAGAAATCCGGTAATGGCGAGTAATCGATTACAAATCGCAGTGAAGCAACTTACTTGCTGTAATATTTTGGGGTCAGGATTTCCTTCTGGAATAAAGGTTAGTTTTGAAAATAAAGTTAGTGAAATTCTTCCGGATTATACTCTAATTTAGAAGATCACAATTGCATGTGTGTTTACCATAGTAGTCTAAAACTGAGTTTGCTGGAAAGTGCTTGACTCACCTCAGGCAACGCGATGCTCGCTTACGAAATGTGGTGAAATGTCTTGGTTATTGTATAAAACAAATAGATTCCATTTTGCCGTGGGTCTGTACTCTGATAACGCACAGAGGACGTCAAAACGTGGTGAGAACATCGGTCACGCTACTCACCTGCTGCTCGTAGTGTACTTCTTTGTTCTCACCACGTTTTGACGTCATCTGTGAGTTATCAGAGTACAGACGCACGGCAAAATGGAATCTATTTGTTAACTCTCTTCTTGTCGGTCTGTCTGGCCACTTTTAAATGGGTGCTTAACTGGTCTACCCCATCACAGACTGTGTTGCATCTGGTTCACTTATGATGGGCAATAGATTGTGATTACTGTCGCTTGTGGACCCCTTTTAAATGGGTACTTAACTGGTCTCCCCTATGACAGACTATGTTGCATCTGGTTCACTATATGATGGACAATTGATTGTACTTACTGTCTGCTGTGGCCCCCTTAAATCCTTTTAAATGGGTGGTTAATTGGTTTCCCCTATAAGAGGATGTGTTGCATCTGTCCAATGTATGATGTTGACATGATGCACTTAACTATAATTACCAGTTTTTCTTTCTGATTTAGATGCCATCTTTGGTAGTTTTTGCTCAATTTGCATGCCAGTGGTGGGGCACACCAGGAGAGGAAGAAAGGGCACAGGTGGGATTTCTGTATCGTTAAGACACAGTTGTCTCAGATTCACCTAGACAAGTTGAAATACATCTGTGAAGAAGTTAGATCCCTTTCACTTAAATTATGCCCTTTCTATTTAAATATGCCACACAACGATTGTTCTTTCTCCATTTTTGGAAAACAGTCAAAAATGACTGACAACTAGTTGTTTCACAGATGACTCGTCTGGACATACTAATCATGTATAAGAGCAAAAAAAGCAATATCAAAACAGCAGAGGCCCCTACCACCCCCCCCCCCCCCCATGATAGTTTACATTATGGTCACCACCACCCTCTTCTCTTTTACATAGATTTCTTGCTACCAAGATGTAGGCTTTTCCACACTCAGAAAATCCTATAGTCCATGCCATTTTGATACACTGCATCAACATTTTCTTTGACTTTTGGGTGCACCGTGTGTGACCTAAGTGTTGTGTTGGATCTTAAGACTGAGCAAATAACTTTTTGTTCTAGTCAGCAACAAAGAGGCTGAGAAACATCCTGGACATGGTGGTATAAAAGGCGTCTTTAGACACTTCCACAGACGCTCAAAGGGCTTTTCTTTTTCTCCTGGTGATCTTCTGCACAAAGAGAAGTGATAATCATCAGAATCAGATGACAAAGATACATGTAACTACCGGTGTGGCCGTGAGATGCTTCACCCAGTCATACAGACAGTTTACAATATCTTGTTTTACTAATTGAGTACTGACTAGTGTGTATGAGCTGCCTATGGATGCTACTGGTGAGGTGACCTTCTGCTTCTTTTGAAACTGACGTGTCATGAAAGAACAGCTGGTTGTCATTCTTGGCCTCCATGTAGGTGAAATAGATGGATGTGTGTTCACTACTGTGATGCTGAAAGAACCTGTCAGTGCTGCTTTTGTCCAGAATTGTGAAGTTATCATCCATGTGTAGTTTAATGTGAAGGGTGGGGGGCTATCATTACCTCCATTTGATTTGCTTGTCAGGTGATGAGTTTAACACGACGTTTCCTCACCAGGAGGACAATTGTGAAGTTCGCCTCTTTTAGGCTCTTCAGGATGCCAATTGCAGTTCTTTTGTGGTGTTAGGCTTCCGAACTTCTGCTTGTAGAAAGAGAAAGATGGTGTTAACCGCTCTCCTCACTATGTCTACTCCTTCAGGTGTCTTAAGGCTGATTCAAACTTGGTAGCTGCGATGTTCACCCGATCAGTCACAGGAACATTAAGACCATTTCATCAGTAGTGATACAAGGTAAAAGCTGGTTGGTATCCATTGTTGCAGGTGCAACAATGGTATTATTAATAGTGCGCCTTATAGTGTCACAACATTCTGCCCACTTACTACTAGTCTTCAACAGGTGAAAAGGGTGAATAACGATGATGGTCTCAAAGGCTGTGATCATCTACTGACAAAACCATGTTATGTACTTGTCTCTGGCTGGTGCTCAGCTATTGCACCTGGCTTACTCTATCCGTTTTCTTTACTTGTAGATATCATATCAATCTTGAGGTTCTGAAAGCTTTGTTTACCAAGACCTTTCCTGAGGTTGAGGAGGACATTTATGTCTCCCAAGATGCTATGTATGGTCAATATTGAAGACAAGTTATGCTTGTGACAATAGGCCACTAATAATAGGCCACTAACTTAGTTGTTCGCAACATAATTAGATGTGAACCATTTAACCATGTTGTTCCCATTGGGAACAAAAAGAGAACATTCCTTCATTTAAGGTTAAGGATGGAAAGCCAACACTGACACATCCTGAAGAGTCCACAATTTCACAGTGCTCTTCTTCAGAAGCTGATGGGACATCAACAAATGGAGCTGAAGATCACTTGAACAATTATGAAAATGATACCACTCACAGTATCCCAGATTCACTTTGTTCATTAATCTCAGAGGAAGTAACTAGCGACAATCATATTGTCGAAGATGATGGCAGTGATGATGATGATGTGCTTCAAATCAAACCACCAGGAAAAAAGAAAGTCAGAGAAGAATTAGCCCCTGATTGTGAAGAAGATACAGACGCCACCATTGGTCCCAGATGCAGAGATCCCAAAAAGGAGATTCTCTTAGGAAAGCAATTATTTAATGGCGATATTTTCTTCTCAAATAACCGATGTAAAAACATTGGCCAAGTTAACCTGAAAAGCCTAAATTCTCCAGCATCCAAAACATTCCATTAATTTCTGACTGAAAAGTTCCCTAACCCATCCTTGGTCAATCAGGAATTGCGCAATGACAGTTCTCGGATGAAGATATTCCAAAAATCTGGTCCAGGAAATAAGAAGAAAGCAAGGGAAGAGCAGACCAAGTCATTTATTGCTGCTTCCTTCCCACCGCTAGTGGTTAGTTCCGTGGGTGTGAAGGTGTTAGAGGGCACTTTCAAGGGAGATGTTTCCCCTCAGTTTTCAGTGGATGTTGCTTACAACACAAAACGCAAAAGATTCAGGACAACATATGGCTGCAATGGCAGGGGTTCAGCACATGGCTAGCGGAAAAGAAATTGGTCACCCTAGAAGAAGAAGAGAAGACCTTTCAACTTATTCAGAAGTGTCGAGTATCCCTTGCAAGAAAGGAGGAAGATGTACAACATAATTTTAAAGTTCTTTCTTGTGAGATGGCTAGCCTTTGTGAGCTTCTTAACAACTATCAAGAAGAGGGCAGAGCTAGATCACACTTGTTTCATTACTGGTACTCTTGCATTCAGATGGTGCAGCTCTTACTCCGCTATATTAGAGCTGAGAGAGGAGGATCGTGGTCACTTCACCTCTCAGCAACTGCCCAAATGGCTCCCCATTTCTTTGAAATGGACAGAACCAATTAGTCAAGATGGTTGCCAGTTTACCTGGGGGACATGCACCAACTTTCAGTGACGGCACCAGAAATCCACCAAGAGTTCATGGACAGAGGTCATCCTATCAGCAGATCCACTCAGCCATTTAGACAAGTTTGGACAGATATGGCCCTCGAACAGAGTGTAAATCTGGACAGCAAGTCGAAAGAAGGGATTGTAGGAATATCTTTAAATCCAGGTGCCCTTAAACGGTGGTTCCTTACAGTACACAAGAGAGCAGCCATCACTACACAAATAAAGTCTATGTGCTCCATGGGAGAATCTGAGAAGGTGTCTGGGCACAAAGAAACTGGAAGTCGACGTCATGCGAGAGACGAAGATGTTCAAAAGATGATGACTATGTTAACCGCAGTCATGACCAACCTATTTGACCTTGATCATGCTGATGATGGTGATGTTGTCCCTTTGTTGGACCTAGCTACTGGGGTGGTGATGCCTAATGATGATGCTTTTAAACTGGTAAATGCTTAAAAAGAAGAACAGCACATGAAATGTTTTGTGGAGAAACGACTAAACACAAATACTGTTCGTTTCTGGGAATCCCTTCCCCGTCTAAACATTTAGACATTTAGGTCACTGTCTAAAAAGAAAGAAATTAAAGCAACTGACGAGAAGATGCAAACAGTTACTGCCAATCGTGATCTGTTTGGTCGCCTCCTTATTGTTGCTAACTCCATGATGTCAACTTGTGCGGGGTCTTATCCTTTGAGCTTTCCACTCTTCCTTTTAGTCTTGCTCATGCAGATGGTACGCTACAAAAAGCCTCAAAAAGTGTCCTGGCTGTAGAGTTAGAAAGTACTGTGAGAGTTGAGCCAAGAATATCTACCAACAGTAACCCACCCAAAACCGCTCATATCATAGATGGAATGGCATTGGTAAAGACGCTCAAATCCGGAGGTGCATCCACTTTTAGCGAGTTAGCTGATAAGGACTATGACATGGTCACTTCACCGTACAGAAAACCTGGCTGCAACAGGGTAGACGTTGTCTTTGACCACTATGACAGAGTCCCAACGTCTGGAGAGAGGCAAAGGCGGAGTCCTTCCAACCCCTCATTAGAGGTAATGATAAGTGGACCAAACACTCCCATCCCGCAAAGATAGCCATCCAAAGGAACAAAGCCAATCTTGCACATTTTCTGAGCTACAGGTTGGGCGAGTTTGCACGAGGAAGACGGCAACACGGTCACCAGCTTGTTCTTGCTGGTGGATTTTGAGATGAACAGGAAGCTGTTCTTGTTAGAGCTGGATTGTCTATTAACGTAGAACCTCTCAAGGCTAATCATGAAGAAGCTGACGCTAGAATGTTGCTTCATGCTAAGCATGCATCTCTACACCATAAAACAGTTATTGCCCAGTCGCCAGATCCCGACGTCCTCGTCCTGTGTACCTTTTTCTACACAGCCCTGGAAGTTGAGCAATTGTGGTTCATAACAGGTGTTAAGGACAAAGTTCAGCATATTCCTGTTTACCAGCTAGCCCCAACTTTGGGAACAGAAACAAACGAATTGTTACCTGGATTTTATGCTCTTACAGGGTGCGATTCAACAAGTGGAATCAGGGGAATTGGCAAAAGGAAAGCTTGGAAAGAGCTTCAGAAGACAAAATCAACAAACCAAGGAATCCGACAGGTTGGGGATGTAGTGCCACTGACAGAGCTTACAGTGAGCGCATGTGAGAAGTTTCTTTGTTCCATTCAGTTCCAAGGCTACGCAAGCAGCAACAACAGCAGATGAAATTCGATATTGGATGTTCTGCCAGAGGAAGCAAAAGAATGAAAGTCCTCCTCCCACAACAGACAGCCTCAGACAACACATACAGAGAGCAAACTACCAAACAGCAGTATGGAGGCATTCCCTTCAAGCGATTGTCGCCATGCCATCCCCTGTTGGTAATGGATGGTTATTTACAGATGGCCATTTGGAGCCCACACATGTGTAAAGACCCAGCGCACATTGGTCTTCTCGAATTAACTGCCTGCAAATGTGAGCAGTCTCTGTGCAAGGCCAATGGGCTCCCATGTACTGAAGCATGCCGATGTATGGGGGACAATGAACGCGAGAATCCTCACAAAGTTGACATTGATGTTAACGTCAGCGAGAATGACGATGAAATTCAATAGATGGCCGTGTGTAAATGCCACACGCATTTTTACAGCTAGCTTTTACTTCAGTTACCATTGTAATACATTAGTGAAACATCTTTTCTTTTAAAGTATATTTTCAGCCAATACAGCACTCCGTGCATTGCTAAGTTTAGCCTTCCCAGCAACCATTGCTATCGAAAGGAGTAGCTTAGGTATGAGCATGACATTCAGTAACATTCCTTTGACGAGTTAAAAAATGTTTGAAACGTCCAAGAGAAAAGGAAATGGTTTACAACCACGTGCAAGAAACTTTAACAAGAATGTTGATGGAACGACCTAGACTATTTACTTGAACTGTTTTGTAAATTGTCGGAATTATCGTTGACTTACTTTTAATTGCTAAACAGTGATCAAGAGTACAATGTAAGTGTTCACTGGTCAAGAGGATTGCTAAACTAAGCTCACTTTCAATATGATAGTTTTGTTTCACTGACTGGCATATAATTTATTTTCTGCAACCATCATTGTTCTCCTCTTAAAGCAAATTTTTTTCTTTTATCTTCCATTATAGAAAGTGCCAAATGTGGTTTAGAAGGATGCACAAATAACTGTGGGGCTGCTACAAAGACATTGAGAACCCTGCAAGGATTTTATGAGGTCAAACCAACTAGCAGAAATAGGGAAAATAATGTTTCAACATAAAACTGGGTTGTTACCAGATGTATTTAATGACACCTTTCTACGAAGGAACCAAGTTCATGGTTATGATACCAGGAATGCAAATTCCTTTCATGTTCCTAAGAGCAGAACTAACATAAGACTTTTTTCGTTTCAATACCAAGGCCCCTTGTTTTTTAATTCGCCTTTCCAGTTAGTGTATCTACTTTTAAGAAAAATCTAAAGAAACCCCTTCTTAACTTGTTCCTTTCCCTCTACCCTCTTCCTCTTCTTCCTTTACTTTGTCAGCTTTAGATAAATAGACAGACAGACAGACAGATAGATAGATAGATAGATAGATAGATAGATAGATAGATAGATAGATAGATAGATAGATAGATAGATAGATAGATAGATAGATAGATAAGTTTATTGCAATAATTACATCGCAGCCAAAGGCTGAATTGCATAACTATATAAAAGAAAGATTAAAAAAGGATTGTATACAATTTAAAATTATGCTAGTGTAAACACGTAATCTTAAATTGGCAGCGCTAGATTTTTTTTGATACCTTTTACTTTCGTATTATTGTTACTCTGCCTTTGCCGTTCAGTTAATTTAATATTAAGTTTATTCTTAGTAATTTAGCATGGAAACCCACGTTGCATAAGCCTCATGGTTTCTTTGGGCTTTCCTGTCATACTTAAACAAATTTCTGTAAATTAATATTGTATCATAATAAGGTGGCGAGAGTCTGGGGAGAGCATCATGGAGTGAGGACACATTTTCGGAAGCTCCGTCGGCCACTTTTCTTACTACGGTGTTTATGGAGGTTTCCTCTGTTTTTGTTACTCCTAAGAGAAAATACAGCAGAAACTCATCCTGTAGCTCAACTGAAGCGTCACCTGAAGAAAAACGAGCTAAAGACGCCACAATTCCGGACGTGACATTTTCAAGTGACGCTGAGAAAACAGTGGCCGCCAAAACTCCAGTGGAAGGCGTCGAGGGAAAACTAGACCTTATAGTCGCAAGACTGGATAGCATGGATTTAAAGATGGAAGATATAAGCTTAACTGTTAAAAAGCTGCAAAGCAAGATTACTTCCGTGGAAGTAGATGTCATATCAGTCAAAGATAAACAGGAAAAGCTCAAAGGAAAATTTACACATGTGGAAACCAACTCCCAATTTGTCGACAGCGAACTGGACCGACTTCAATCAACTCTCGACGAGTGTAAGAAGGAACTAGGTGAATGCCGAAAGAAAATCCTTTATTTAGAGGCCTATAGCCGACGCGAAAACCTAAAATTCGAAGGAATTCCAGAAGTCTCCCAAAACGCTGAAGAAGGGAAAACTACAAACGAAGATACCAAAGGCGTTCTTGTGAACTTTCTAGAAAATACGCTTGGAGTTCAGAACGCCAAACATATTGAATTCCAGAGGGTCCACAGGCTAGGCAAGCCAAAAGATGATACTGGTAACGACGGCCGCACGATCAGACAAGGAGCGAGTCTTCAAACAAGGGCGAAAGCTAAAGGGCACAAACTTCAAAATGTTTGAGGACATTCCAAAGGAACTACATCAACTGAGGAAAGCGCAGATTGAGAAATTAAAACAGGCAAGAAAAGAAGGTAGACGGGCCAACTTTAGCAAGTCTGAACCAGACAAACTCTACATCGATGGTAAATATATTAAATTCTGACTTTAAAAGAATCCTTTGAGTCTGAGCTTTATTCATTAGTTTGCCGAACGGCGATAACAATATTTTCTGGCGAAGTTATAAGTTTCTTTTCTTCTCAATATTATGTAGGATTTTTAATTATTCGCTCTTTTGTATCAAAACAACATCAGATAAGATCATCATCCTTTTGTTAGATTTTTGCTCCATGGACACCTTATTATTTTGATTATATGGTTTTTTTTTGGCGGAGGAGCTTTCTTTTATGTAGGAACTAGGTTGTTAGTAGATGGATATTAATCTGGAACACGAGGTAGGTGTATTATCGTGTTTTTCCCTCTTGTTCCATTTTTGTGTAGTGTACGTAAAAGGCAATAGAATCTATTATTTTAATATACATGTACTGATGAAATTTTTCGCGTTATTTTCCTCTAGTTTGAGGAACGGTCTATTCTTATTTAAATATTGCAAAAACCAAGCGGAGCGCTCTTTAATCATATCTCTTGTTTTCTTCTGCAATCACAGTTTTACTGGTATTTTACTAGTACCGAAATGTGCGCTAGCACGTGCAAATTAGTTTCCTTAAATGTAAGGGGCATTGGAAATTTTAAGAAAAGGAGAACGATATTTACTTGGTGTCGAAAGCAAAAAGCAGATTTCATCTTCTTACAAGAAACCCACTCAAAAATGGACTCAGAGACGTGTTGGAGAAATGAATGGGGGAGTGACATTATTATGGCCCACGGGACCTCCAATTCACGAAGAAAATCTGTTGTATCAACCATTAGCAACCTACAAGAAGAGTTTGATCTCGTCGATATATGGAGAGTTAAGAATCCTCAGAAAAAGAGCTTTACATGGAGTCAAAATTTGCCTACGATCTTTTGTCGTTTAGACTATGGGCTGATCTCAAATTCTTTACATGATCTAGTTAAGGCAGCAGATATAATCCCGGCAATTAGAACAGACCACGCAGCAATTACTCTTGAACTTGTAAACAAATCTGATGACATCAAAGGTCCAGGTATCTGGAAAATGAACTGCTCCCTTTTAGATGATGAAGACTACGTTAATGGCATCACGGAGAGGATACCTATCTGGTTAGCTGAAGGTCGTAAGGACCTTTCGAACTGTCGAAGTATTTGGGACTGGATAAAATACAACATAAGAGCGCACACTATCCACTATGAAGAAAAGGTTAAAGGAATAATTATTCGAGCGCGAGACCCCTGGCACGAGCATGGCGAGAAAAGCACCAAATACTTTCTAAACCTAGAAAAAAGAAATCATGTCAAAAAACATATGAGAAAATTGGAAAATTAAACGAGACTTACCTGTAAGTTGAAGTTTGATTGAAATTCTATCCGTCACCAAGCACTGAGGGATTACGTGAGATAGCATTGCGCCTGCGCGAACTCAGTTTTTAAAGCACTTGCCATGTGTGTAGGGGAAAGAAAACCCTGACCAGCAAAATGGGAGGGTCTTAAAAGGGAGGGCACGTAATCCCTCAGTGCTTGGTGATGGATAGAATTTCAATCCAACCTCAACTTACAGGTAAGTCTCGTTTAATTTTCCAATTCTATTCTGTCACCGCACTGAGGGCTCACGTGAGACTTTAAAGCCCACTGCACACATGAACAGAGTGATGACCAACCAAGCAAGTCATATTGGTCAAAAACAGTTTATTAACTTTACTCTTGTAACAAAACGTTAGAAAAGCTATCTGTGTTGATAACAGGCTTGCTATAAAACTTTGCAAAAGTGTCAGATGAGCTCCATCCTGCAACTGATAAGATGTGCTCTAATGGTACAGATTTCAACAAAGCCTCAGATGTTGCGGCAGCCCTAGTACTGTGGGGCTTGAAAAGGTTTACATCAATTCCTGACTTTTGCATTACAGCTTTGACCCATCTACTGATGGTGTCCCGGGAAACTGGTTTAAATGGCTTGTAATGACTAATAAACAATTGTTGTGCACGTCCACGTAAAGAAGAGGTACGATTAAGATATGCCTTCAAGGTAGTGACAACACAAATGTTAGGGTTGTCCGGGTAAGCTACAAACTTAACAACAGTGGGTTTCAACCCTGGCTTAGACTGTTTAATAGGCCCGGAGATAATAAAAGTCACAGAAGTTTCTGAAACAACCATGTCCTCCAAAGACAAGTAGTGAATTGTCTGCACCCGTTGAGCTGATACTAATGACATAAAAGTGACTAATTTTAAAGTCAGATCCTTTAGTGAGCAGTCTGTAATAGAGATTGTCTTAAGATAGTTCAGAACCTTGCTCACATCCCATGTCTCAGTATATCTTGGGTTGGAGGGTCTTGCTTCGTAAACTCCTTTTAAGAACCTCTTGACACTCTCTTGTGCTCCAAAAATCATCCCATCCACAAGCTTTAAGACACTGGATAGAGCAGACCTTGCAGTGTTAATACCACTGTAACCGATGCCTGACTCAAATAGCTCCACTAAAAAATCTAGTGCCTGTGGGACAGTGGCAGAAACTGGATCAATCTGTTTTTTATGACAATATGTAGTCCATCTTTTGATGTAAGATGAATACTGCTTTGTAGTTCCTTTCCTCCAGGACTGTAAGATGATGGAGGTTGCCTTTTGAGAAATTCCTTGTGTCTCATAGGACTGCCGGACAATCTGCATGCAATCAGAACCATTTTCCTGAATAGGGGGTGGACTTCTTGTGGGATCCCTGGCATTTGTAAGGCAGTTCGTTGTTGTGGTAACACTCTTGAAACAGCCACTAACATGCGAAGAAGTTTGGGATACCAACTCTGGGTTGGCCACATTGGAACTATCATCAATACCTCTGCACAATCGGTTTGTATTTTCTGTAGGCATCTTGCAATTAAACTGAAAGGAGGGAAAGCATAGAACAAGTGTTTATCCCACGTTACAGAAAATGCATCAATAAAGGCTGCCCCTGGGTCAGGTTTCCAGGATACATAGCATGGAACCTGATGATTTAGTCTGGATGCAAAGAGATCTATGGAGGGCTCCCCCCAGATATCTGTGATCTGTTGGAAAATATCAGATCTTATCATCCATTCCTTGTTGTCTGAGAAAACGCGTGATTCCCGATCTGCCTCAACATTTTTTGTCCCTGGGATATGAGCAGCTGTTAACCATATTTGTTTTTCTATGCACCACTGCCAAATATCTTTAGCAATAGTGTGACATTCCCTAGAATGTACACCTCCCATAGCTTTAATATAGTTCACAGTTGTAGAGTTATCAGAGTAAATCTTAACATGAATGCCTTGCTCATTTTTGCAAAATGCCTTAAGTCCAAAATTTGCAGCTAACAGCTCCAGACAATTAATGTGATATTTTGCTTCTTCCTCTGACCATCTACCTCCTATTTTCTCTGTCTCTTTGACAGCTCCCCATCCATTAGTTGATGCATCGGTGTAAATTATTACATCAACCTTTGAATTAGGCAATAATATAGGGTAGTTATTGGTCTGTATGTTATCATACCACCACTTTATCTCTGAAAAGCTTTCTTGGGATAATCTCATTTGAGCATTATAATTGCCATAGTTTTGTCTTAAGGCTGTAGTTTTATCCCTCTCAAGTTGTCTATAATACAGTGGTCCATATAAGATCCCAGGAAAACTTGACACTAAAAGCCCTATAAAGCTAGCTAGTTCCTGGATTGGGAGCTCAACAAGCTCCATCATTTTCTTGCATCTTTCCCTTATGCGCTGGATTTTTTCCTGTGTTAAGGAGACAGTCATATTAACTGAATCCAAGACAAATCCCAGAAATGTAAGGACTTGAACTGGCTGTAAGACCGACTTATCAGGATGTAGGATAAAACCCAATGTTGAAAATAAGTCACAGGTATCATTAATATTGGCTTGGCAGTCCTCCACACTCTCCCCTTGTAAATAAGAGTCATCAATATAGCCTACATTTAGATGACCCTTCTGGCGCAGCGTAGCATACACTGGCTTAAGGATTTTTGTGAAGAGTCGGGGTGCACAAGCCAGACCATTTGGTAAACATGTAAACTGAAACAATCTACCTTTCCAGCAAAACCTCAGATATTTTTGATCATCTTTGTGAATTGGCACTGAGTAGTATGCGTCAGGCAGGTCTACTGAGGCCATATAACAGTTTGGAGTCATAAGCCTTATTGCCGATTGTAAGGTATCCATCTTAAAATGTTGATACTCCACATGTTCATTCAAATTCTTCAAATTTAGAATTAATCTAAACCCTCCATCTTTCTTAGGGCGTATGAATATAGTAGAAATATATTCACCAGGGCAATGTGTGGTTTCTGAAATCACACCTTTGGTCAGCAGTTTATCAATTTCATTGTCAATGACCTCCTGCTCTGGTTTTGTAAAATTTATTTCTTTTGGTGGCATAAACTGCATTGGCTCTCCATTTTCAAACTCAATTTTATAATTTTTCACACTATTAAGTATGAAAGGATCTGAGGTTATGCATTGCCACTGAGAGGTAAATTGTTTCAGTCTTCCACCTGTAATTTTAATAGATTGCTCTGACACATTTCTTACCTCAACGTTGTTAGCAGTCTGATTCATTTTGACTTCCCCTCCTTCTTCCTCTTGAAGTTCGGAGGATGTTTGTGGTCGTTTTTCCACGAGCCTAAAAAAGGCTTCCTGTAATGTTGGTTTCCTGAGCGTCCGCAGCTATGTGTGTAAGAGTTGTGCCTGTGATAATCAGGCTTGTTCGTTGATCGACCACTGTGTGTGGAGACTTTCTTTCCCACTCGATTGACCTCGGTCAATTCTTTCACTTGTTTCGGGAGATCATTGCCAAACAATTGGTCAGTGATCAGAACCGACGAGGAGCAAAGATGTTTGTATTCCTCATGTAAATCCGGTTTAATAAATTCCCTTTCGTCTTTGATTGAGTTCACTGTTTGCATTAGCGAACAATGTAAGTGCATCTGTTGACTTTTGAAGAAGGTCGTTTCCCGCTGGGAGTGACCACAAGTGCTCGAGGAGTTTGTCGATCATATTTGTCAACGCGCACATTCCTTTGAAGATGGATGTCTGCACCTTTTGCAGTCTAACATCTTGGGGCCGGACTGTTGGAGTAAGGTGGTCCCATACTGGTTGATTGACTCGTACTTTTGTCAAAAAATCACAGTTCTCTGGTCTGTGATACTTGTTCAACTTTTCCTGAAGTTTCTCTTCAGGCAGCCCTTCTTTGAGCATGGCATTCACTACATTCCCCAGCTCTGTGTTTACACTTGGGCCTGTTTCCTCTTTCTTCAGCTCTTGTTTCAAGCTGTTAAGTACCTCAAATTTTCCTTCATTAGAAGGCATTTTTTGAGCCCCGGCTGAGTCAGCCAGCTTTGTCACAGCTTCCTCTAAGCTCGTAGTTTTGTCATCTCGCTTCTTCTTCGTGGGGGGGTCTTCGCTGACCTCGTGGTCATTCTCAGCAGATTTTGCCTCCTGTTCTTCCTCCGTGTCAACATATTGTATTTCAAAGTCTGACTGAAACTGTTTGAACGACTCAGCAATAGTCTTGGATAAATCTTGAGACATCTGGGTGAAACCCTGTCTCAGCGTAGCGGCAAGCTCTTGTAAACCATATGAGTCAGTTTTGGCGCCATCGGCGCCATCACCTCTTTCGATGATTCTAACATTTGCTTCAATGTGTTCGCTTCTAGAGCCACTACTTTTCCTTTTTAAGTTGTCTTTCTCGCCCTTAAGCTCAGATTTATCCGAGGTCTCAGGCATTTTTTAGCGAATTATCGCTTAAAACTAAAATTCTCAGCGTGTTGAAAAAACAAACGTCTGTTCGCTCCAAAGGCGGCAACACCGTGAGTTCGCGCAGGCGCAATGCTATCTCACGTGAGCCCTCAGTGCGGTGACGGATAGAATTAAATATCAACGGCTCGTCTACCACGGATCCTTCAAAGATCTTGTCCGAACAACAACGTTTTTATCAAGAATTGTACTCGAGTAGGAACATGAATAACGAAAATTTGCACGAAATTAAATCCTTTTTAAAAGATTTAAACATTCCTAAACTGTCAGAAGAACAAAAAATGTCTTGTGAAGGTGAAATTACTCCCGAAGAATGCGCACTTATCTTGGACAGTTTCCAAAACAATAAAACTCCAGGGAACGATGGAATTCTCATCGAATTCTATGAAAAATTTTGGCCTTTACTTTGTGAGCCTTTCATTCGCTGTTCTAATGAATGCTTCGAAAAAGGTGAAATGTCGTGCTCTCAAAAGCAAACAGTAATTACGCTCATCGAAAAGAAAGGAAAAGATCGATCCTTTTTGGAAAACTGGAGGCCGATATCTTTGGTAAATGTGGATGCGAAAATTATGGCTAAAGCTATAGCTGCTAGAATACAAAATGTTCTGCCAAGCATCATCCATTACAATCAAACTGGATTTATAAAAGACCGCTATATCGGCGAAACAGTACCATCGATTTTTGACATAATGGACTTCACTGTTGAAGAAAACATTCCTGGTTTGTTGATCTTTATCGATTTTCAGAAGGCTTTCGATAGTTTAGAACGCAGCTTTTTACAAAGTTGTCTAGAATCTTTTAATTTCGGCCAGAGTTTTATTAGATGGGTTTCTTCTTTTTACAATAATATACAAAGCTGTGTTATCAACAATGGCACAATCTCTGATTACTTTACAGTCAAACGAGGAGTTTGGCAAGGAGATCCTCTTTCTCCTTATCTCTTTGTAGTAGCTGTTGAAACCTTGGCTATCGCAATAAGACAAAATCCAATGATAAAAGGTATTACTATTGACAAGAAGGAAACAAAATTACTACAATACGCAGATGACACAACTGTGGTTCTGTCAGACATCGACTCAGCGCAAACCCTTTTCAGGTTGTTAGACGATTTTAAGAGGATTTCAGGTTTAGCCGTTAATCCCACAAAAACTGAAGCAATGTGGATCGGATCATTAAAGGAAAATAAATCAAAACCCTTTGGTATTAAATGGCCAAATGAACCAATTAAAGCTCTCGGAGTCTATTACACCTATGATCAAAAATTACTACACGAGAAAAATTTTATAGAAAGACTAGACAGCGTGAAAAAATTGGTAAACATATGGTCTGCGCGAGGTCTTTCCCTTTATGGAAAGGTTACTGTTATCAAATCGTTGATTGTTCCAAAATTTGTTTACGTGGCATCATTATTAACAATTCCAGAGTGGGCGGTTCAAGAATTGAACAGATTGATATTTAAATTCCTATGGAGAGGTGTTGACAAGGTCACACGTTTGTCAACAATAAATGACTACCAAAAAAGTGGTTTGAAAATGATTGACCTAGAGACGATGGTCAAATCTTTAAGACTTGCCTGGCTAAAGAGAATCTTCAGCGAAAACGACAGCACATGGAAGAATTACTTGCGTTATCAACTTAAAAGTTTCGGGGGCCTCTTTCTATTTCATTGTAACTATGATGTAAAAGACGTTCTAATCAAATCACCTTTTTACTCCGAGCTGCTTCAATGGTGGGTCGATTTTCGTGACGACTTTTCTACAGATAAAATGCGGTATAATATTATTTGGAATAATAAAGACATTAGGATAAATAATAAGCCAATTCTTTACAAAACATTTTTCGACAATGGTTTTCTTCTGGTTTCCGATCTTCGATTGGATTTAAGTATTGCAGAGTCGCATAGTATCATTATAAGAAAGATTGAAAAAACCAATTTCTTAGTATGGGCAGGTCTTAGACATGCTGTACCGTCCCACTTGAAAGTTAATTCTAGAACAACTGATCACACCTTTTTCACAATGCCACCCTCCGTGATAATTAAGAATAACGATTTTGATATTTTAAAGAAGAAATCAAAAGATTATTATTCATTGCTCATAAGTAAAAAGGCACAGCTTTCTAAAAATACCTCAGCTTTAAAACGGGATTTTAATCTGACGGAAGATCAGCTAGAAAAAGCATTTCTTTTACCACACATCATATGCTCTGAATTCTATGTTAACTGAAGGCCTTTCAGTACAAGGTCCTTAACTCCATATTATATACTAACACTAAGTTATATAAAATAGGATATATTACCGATGATAAATGCTCCTTTTGTAAGTCTAAACCGGAAACCCTTATCCACCTTCTTTTTGACTGTGTATATGCAAAACTTTTCTGGAAGGATTTTGAATTTTATTATTACTCGTTGTCAAATGAATTGATCAGTCTTAGTCTACAGGATGTGCTATTAGGTATAATAGCCGTACAATGCCCTTTACTGAACTACTTTCTACTAATAGCCAAACTATATATATGGGATTGCAGAAGATCACAAACTCGTCCAATTATTGCTGGGTTTAAGTTAAGGATTAATATTAAATTCGAAACAGAAAAATATATTTGTACCAAAAATAGAACTTTAAGTGAATTTTATAAAAAATGGGCGATAATGTGCATCGCGTAACGTTTTATTATTATTATTATTATTATTATTATTATTATTATTATTATTATTATTATTATTATTATTATTATTATTATTTCTGTTTTTGTAATACACCTAGTTTGAATTTCCGTTGACAATTTTTCACGCAGTCTAGGCCGTTCAGTTCTCTTTACTTATCCTTCTAAATAAAAAGAAAAACACTTATACTTAATCTATATATACTCCTTTTATACTTTTCTGTTGCCATTGCGTTTATAGTGTTAGTATTGTAAATTATGTTTGTAATCACTTTAGTTTAAGTTATTAGTCGCCAAATAATTGTAATTGTAACTTTTTTTTCTTCTTTCTATGTATAAAAAAAATGTAATGCGTACGGTGTTGTAAGTAGTGTAAGCACTGTAAGTTGTGTAAAGCAACATTTTGTAAGCAGTGTTTGTGTTGTAAATAAAGTATATATTTATTAAAAAAAAAAAATTATAAGGTGGCGAATAAGATAAAAAATATATATTTGCTACTATAAGCAACCTCGAGGTGGCAAAATTAAAAGTCTGTAATGTTCCTTACAATAGAGATCGTCGTCACCATCAACAGTCACAAACTCAAAGCCTGCCTGTACACATTACAGATTATACATGTAAACTATGTCACAGAAGAGTGAAACCAACTAAATCCTATGTCTGTCAGAAACATGTTGTTAAATGCAACGGGGAGCTTTTAATGTGTGCAGTGTCATGCACTTTTTTCTCCGAGTACAGTAATAGCCCGCGTATAAGAACCTGGGTTTTAAAAACCTGTTAGGCTAAAATTTTCATTTTAAGCCCCCTCCACATAAGAACCTATTTAGGCTAAAATTTTAAGTTAGGTTCTTATCAGTGGGGTTGCTGTGAAAGTGTATAAGTAGAAACTGCTGATTTAAGATCATCATCTATTTAAAAGTAGCTTGACATAACTTTTTTTTTTTCAAACTTAAGTACCATGTTGTATGTCTATTGTGTTTATTATTGTGCCTATTATGAGATGATATTTATAATATATATAGTATATTCAGATGAAATTCATATGAAAATATTAGAACCTATTTTTAGAACCTTGGTAGCCTAAATTTGCTTTAAGTGCCATTTATATAAGAACCTATTTAGGCTAAATTGGAAATTTCAAGTTCTTATACGTGGGTTATTACTGTATGTGGTGCAGACTGCGACTATTGAAGATCACGAAGAGTTTTATCACAAGTGTAATCCAACTGCAGCATCAAATATACAAGCTTTTGTGTGTACAAATGCAATGAACCATTTCTTGAAATGGGAAAAAATCAAAAGAAATTGGAACAAACTCAGAAGAGATTAAAGGCAATTCTGGAGGATGTTGATGTCAACGCAAAGAACATCAAACAGATGGAAAGTAAACTATTTTGTGAAAAGTCCAAACAAAGAGAACATCCTCTGCAAAGCAATCTCTGCTACAAAGGAATTAAAGGCCCGTCAGTTTGAGATAAAAGAAGTACTCAATAAAATTCTGGAGGTGACCAAAAGTGAAGATGACATGTCTGTGAGGGTCACAAGAAAATCATCTTTGGTGCTTTCGAAAAACCTCCTCCTGAATGGCGTAGCGACAAACAACAAAAGATTAATTGTTAATTTCTTGAAAGACTCAGTACTTATGGAATATGAGGTCATTGGAAAGACTGTGAAAACAAATTTTCTCCTGAAACCACAACACAGAATGTCTGTGCAATCTTTAACCAGAGAAATACTGGTTGCTTTCGAGGAACTGCAGAGCCTATCTGTACGTAATGGTATTTTTGAAGAACACTGGGTATCTACTTGCCAGCATTACAACTTGAATAACAAATACAAAGGACCACGTTTCACATAGATAATAAATATACTCTTAGACACCCTAAAAAGGAGTCACTGCTGTCATCCGAGAAACAGTACTTAGTACAATACACAATGGTAATGGATGTCAAATTGTTTTGCCTAAATCAGACCGAGATGTACATGTGCGTCAGCTCAGATGTGAACCCTGCAAGCTGCTTCTGCGAAACTGTATTCGCAAACTACCTCGTGCACTTGTGAATCATAACTTGGAAGATGAAAGAACATCTCCACATTCATTTACTCCACTAACTTCCTTGGGAAACGAAGAACTTCTTAGAAGACGCCAAAGAATGGGAGAATACATTGTTAAATTAAAACAATCACGCAACAGGCTTTTGAAGTTGTATGAAAATATTAGAAAGAAGCAGAACTGAATGATATTGCCTGAAAATGTGTTTCTAATCTCTCTCATCAGATAAACTAGGCACATTGATGGAACTTGCTCTATCCAAAAATCTACTTCAAGAAAATTCAGTCTTATATGCATTGTTATGTGACACTGTCACCTCTTTGATAAAAGCAGAAGTTGAGCGCAAAAAGTCTGGTGAGTCTGGGAAGAAAATGCACCCTAAAGGAATGCACTTTCATCCTGTGGTGGTGAGGTGGTGTGCAGAGTTGGCTGGAAAATGTGGGCAAGGAGGTTATAACTTGGTGCGAGAGATACTACCAATACCATCTCTCACTACAGTGAATAGCTACAGGCAATCTCATAATTCCTACAACGTTGTTTTTATTGCTGAAGTGATCAACCTAGAGGAAAAAGAGCCCACACAAACAAACTCTGATCACATGTTTGAATACAGCATTAATGGAGATTCCTCAACTGATGACAACTCCACTTCCTATGACACTGATGGGGAGCTGGGCATGGCTTCATGCAGACCAATGGCCTAAACAATTTTTTTCTTTTTGGTCCTCTATTGAAGGAGATTTTACCTGGCCAGTTGCAAGTTTTCCTATAAACAACATAAATGCAAAAACAATTGGCAATTGTGTATGGAACACAACAAGTATTCTCAGTGAGATCCAATTTGGCAAAGACAACGAAAAGAAAGTTCAAGTTTTATATGGAGTATGTGATGGAGCGACGCACAGCTCAGCATTTTTCAATCAACTTGGCTCGATAAATTGGATCACTGAGAATCCCTACAACAATAGCAACCCAATCTTCTGGTTGTCTGACCCACCTCACATGATAAAGAAGGTACGCAACTTTTTGACATCCCTTAAACGCAATCTCAGGTTCAAAGACTTTGAGACATCTATAGACCACCTGACTGATGTAGCAGAGGGGTAACTCACAAAACTATCATCAAAGCATTTATTTCTTACTTCCCGTACCAAGATGTCGGTAAAACGTGCTGCAGAAACATGCTGCAAGGAAGTTGCCGATGACATCTTTTATAACAGCAAGTGTGGCTTTCAAAAGACCCTAATGACCAGACAGTATAGAGGGAAAGTTTCAGAATACTTCAAGATAATGAACAGCATCTCAGTAAAGACAGACACCATAAAAAAACTGATTAAAGTACTTGGTTTTTTTAAGAGATCGTTCACAGAAATAAACGAGCAAGCAAAAGATCACAGAGGGGGCCTAACAGAACACTGGAAGAAATTTATTTCAAAGCACACATATTTTGACCTAACACGTTCTATCTGCGGATTCATAGGTTTAATATCACCCTGATACTGTTATAGTCCCACGAACAACAAACCAGGACTATTTCAGCTTGCAATGAAGTAGGATTGCTGGTGGCGAACCAACTGTGCAACAATACATGGAAGGGAATTCAAGTTTATCGACAGGTCTAGTTATTAAAGCTGAAAAGGAAGAACACAACAAACATGCCTTTATAGGGTCATATGCTGCCCTAGTTACGCCAAACTATGTCTCTGTGCCGTTTAAAAGGAAAAAGAAAAATTATTGCAAAAAATTATTTAATAATCAAGATGTCTTAAGATGCGGTGTATGACATTTGCAGACTGCAGACTGTTAATTGTAAAATAGTACACATTGAAACATAAGAATAAAGGTGACGTCATCATCAATAAAGCAACGTCAAAAAAATTGGAAATCAGCCTTGGCCTGAGGCCCTGGGTACGAGGTTGATTTTTCCCGCGTCAGGTTACAACAGCCTCATTCCCAAGTTGTCTTTGGCTGTAAAGGTTCAAAAGAAATGGCTTCAACGGATTCAAGGTACGATTCTTTCTTTTTCTTCTTAATACGTTATCGTTGTATGATAATAACAAGTAGCTGACTAATGCTTGTCTATTAAGTAATTCTTCAGCAAAGAAAGTTCGGAATGCGGTGGGATATTGCACAAGAACATTGTCTAACCCGTTGTTTGTACGGTGCGCGGGAAGCGAATATTGAAACATACACATCCGATTTGTTTGAGCAATTTGTCTGTGGAATGTTAGAATATACCAGAAATGAACTAAACCCAGGAATACCAGAAATAAATCGTTGGCTGTATTTGTGATGTGGAAGGAATCTAAATACTGTGAATGAGAAACCATGTGTAATAGAAGCTATCCGCTCAATCCGTAATTAACAATATGAACACCGCTCCCAGAACCATAAAACGTTGAAAATTCACGTAAACTGCCATTTAATATACATACCTCAGAAAGACATGTAAAAAAACGTCATTTTTAGACAGTTTTGATGTTTTATCAATAAACTCCGGTCCTCATACTAATCATATACGTAATTTAGCTTAGGAGGCTATTGTGAGTCTAGGTGCCCTGTACACAAATTACAACTGGTGAAAACAATTTACAGTCTGCAGTCTGCAAATGTCATACACCGCTTAACACGTGATAGCAACCATGGCAAAAGTTATGTCTGTGAATGAGTGAAGTTGAAAATTTTCACACACAAAATGATGAGCAACAGTTATACAGACAAGCCGAACAAGTCTTGGAACACATGACTGTTAAATCCCCAAGTACAATCGTTGGTCAGAGCCTTAAAGTGGTCAGCATTCTCTGTGAGAAACAAAACAGAAAGCATCTCCTTCAATACCTTAAAAAATTCAATTCCTACTGCGACATCAGCATTTTGTGCGTGAGAAATGGCACACAAACAGCCTTAATGATGCCCTTACTGCTGAACAACAGGATAGCGAATTAAAAGGATTCTGGCAGACACTTTTGGTTGAACTTAATTTAGTATCGCAAGGTTTTAATGTGGCCATTCCATCAAGTGAAATGTTTTATATGTTTTCTAAAAGGTTTTGCAAAAGGAGGTGTGTAACATTCCTTGCAGTTGACGAAATGAACCCAAGGAGTGAGGACCAAAAAACTGCAACAAGGCAAATGCTTGGCAGCTTTGACAAAGAACTAGTTAAACAGAGAGTGAAAGAGGTAAAATCTACTGACAAATGCTTCAAACGCGGAGAACAAGGACACTGGGCAAAGCAATGCTAAATTAAAATCCCACATGACCCTGCTTGGCTTGAAAACAGCTTTGCTTGTGGACAGACTGGCCATTTGAAAGTGGACTGCAAATCAACAGTTTAAGTGTCTAGTGCAAAGGATGCAAGAAGAAATTCAAACAATGGGGTAAGAATACAATTTAAGACAATGGCACAATGGGCATGTGTACCTTTTCTAATAGTTAAATAGAATTAAAAATGACCGCTATTATACTGTTCTTTTCCCACGGTCAATGATGCATTTGCTACTGACTTTGTAGCATTCTATCGTGTTCTGATCTTGTGGTTTCCAATTGCGCTGATTGTTGAATAGACTCCTGGTCCCGGATATTTTATTGCAAAGTGCTCTCTTCGCTAGTTGATACGCTAGCAGGTCAATTCGAGTTGGAAATGGATCCGAACATTATCAGTTATGCCAATACTGTGCGAGGGTATTCGTCACATGCAGCTCAAAACAAAGCAGACGAAAGTTAGCTGCGAAAATTCCAAAAAGAGGATGAGGGAGAGGCGATAAAGAGGGCGATAGAAACCTCAATTAAGGTAAGCCATCAACACGTTGTTTATAACTCGTTTAAGTTTCGTACTGATGCACAAATGAGCTACACTCATGCCTGCCTCTTTTACGTTTTAACAGTTGGTCGTGCAATTTCGTACATTATTATAGATAAACTACAAGTTCACTCATGGCTTATTCAATTCTAAGCGTTTGTCTGGCATTTTTCATCTTGTTAGTCCTGGTGGTGGAGATTTGTCAAAAAACCTCTTCCCAGGGGTGGGGTATTTGTCAATTCTTCTGGAAGTTGATAACGTTGGTCCTTTTTCAGTATTGCACTAAAAATATTACTATTTATTTACGTCCGGCCCAACCATGGAGCATTTGCAGCTTTTCCAAAACAAAATGCCAAAAGCCCAAAAAATGCCCAGGGGGATTGAGCCATAAACAGCACACAAATCATGTTAACGTTGTTTCATGGATTGATTTCTTTGAGAATAATTAAGAGTTTTAGCTGATTTCACGACAATGATAACATTTTAGTCTACATATTTTCCAACGAGCACTAATAAGCGTAGAGCAAAGCGAGTCATGAGAGACCACACGAGGAGGTGGCAAAGCCGCATTCCACGTGTATCTAGTGCATTTAAGGGAAGTTTGAGTGGAGATGTGCCATCCAAGCATTCAAAACCAGACCCTGTTTAAGAGGACATCAAAATTCATGACCCTGATCCATCTAATTCTGCATACAGAATTAAGTAGTTTTAAATTACATTGAAATATCATAATAGATTTTTCTAGACAAAAATTCTTGGTGCCACACTTGCCAAAATCCGCCCATCGCCAACCTTAATAATCTTTTACAGGGTTCATGTCCTAAAAGACACCCTGTTTAACACACTAAATTGTGAAATTGTTTACTTTATTTAAGACCCAAAATTCTGAAAACCATAGCCTGAATCGGCGCCGCATACGCGTCTTGGCCAAGTATGAAAGTGTCCCCGGAGAAAATGCCCCTACCGGGGTTAGTGCCCACAGGCTAGCGGAGCTCTAAAAGAGAACGCATCTCAATCCAAAACCCAATCTTAAGTGTCCAAAAACTGCCACGCATTTTATCTCAGTGTTCTTTAGGGAAGGGGAACTAAACCAACTATTACATGATGCCTTTGGGACTGTAACCGACGTGTAACCCATGGAGTAGCTATTGTTTTAAGACTATACTGCATGGCTACAATAATTGATAATGGCACTTGTCTTATTAAATTGACCCCAGACACTGAAGGACGTTTTTCCTTCCTTCAAATAAACTTTGGTACAAACTAACAAAATATGAGATGGTGAAATTGAGGAGTTTTCCTTTTATCTCTTTCTAAATGATAGGTCAGTGAAAAGTTTGAATCATGGGAAGAAAAGGAGTTCTTTCCTGGTGTTCTTATATTACCGCGTGGAACTTTTCATTACACCAAGGTGAGCAGGCCATATATATCGTCTTTCACAGTGAGTACTTGAAACAGAGCTAGGCGTCCAAAGTAAATCTTAGTTTCCTGCATGCCCGCATTAAAGCAACTAACTGTAAAACCTTTGCAGACTTTTACAACGATGAGAATAGCAAAAGAAACAAATAGTACTACACGAAACTCTAAAAAAAGTTACTCTTCTTAGGTGAACTCAGTTCTTCCTCCGCAAACAAAGACAAAGGAAACAATTAAGTCTAAAAAGGTCAGCAACTACGCATTGTAACGAGTTTTGCTCCTTTGCAAGTATTGGTGTATGACCTTCATAATATAAAGGCAATATTTGCTCTTGTAATGGCACACAAGCCTTTGGCACCCCTAAAGAAGGCGTCTACCTCCATACCCGTTCAGACCGAAAGCTTTTCGACCTTGCTCTGCTCAAGGCCAAGACCAAAATTCAGAGGACGTTGATCAGGGACATGCTTTTAGCAGATGATGCAGCTCTTGTCTCTCACACAGAACAGCAACTCCACACACTCATGGACAGCTTCTCTCGCATCAGCCAGGACTTCGGGATGACCATCAGTATCAAAAAGACCAACGTGATGGCCCAGGATGTTGAACAACCGCCATCCATTTCAGTCAATGGCAGCATGTTGGATGTCGTCCATGAGTTCACTTAACTGGGCTCCACAGTGAGGGACGACCTCTCCATGGACACTGAGATCAGCCGACGCATTGGCAAAGCAGCATCAACTTTCGCCAGACTATCCAAGCGAGTTTGGGAAAACGAAAAGTTGACCACTCATACCAAAGCAGCTGTGTACAGAGCATGCGTCCTCAGCACCCTCCTATATGGTAGTGAGTCCCATTTGCAAGAGGGACCTCAAGTCACTGGACATCGATGTCATCACTTGGGAGGACTTGGCGGCTGGCAGAGTCATATGAAGGCATGAGCTCCACACTGGCTTGGCCAGGTCTGAAGACAAGCAGCGACAGACTGCAGAGGAGAAACACGTTCGTCAAAAGAATCGCCAGCCACATATCTTCATCCAACAGCTCCTTCACCTGCACAACCTGTGGCAGAGTCTGCCAGTCTCGCATCGGTCTGCACAGCCACAGCAGACGATGCTCTAACCCTGGTGCAGATCCATGATCTCCCGAGATCCACAGATGCCAATGATGATGAACGACACTTAGCTTGACATATCTGAACTTTTCACAGGACAAAAGGAAGAAAGGAAAAGTAGAGCTTCAGGTGATCGATCTGACGGCACTCAGCTCTCCAGAAAAAAAGGTATGTGAATGCTAATACAGCCAGTTACAATGCTGAAACCATTTAGACAATGGTTCTTGAATTGATCATCAAATCCTTTCTATAGTTCTTATTAACCAAGCGGGAGGTCTGTATGGGAGAATCCTGACAGACTGAACGCAGTGAGGTCTGTACCAGCGACAGAGGTCAAGATTCTCCCATACAGACCAACCTAGCTCGGTTAATAAGATATTCATTTTATGGCCAAACGGGAAATCAAAAGGAAAAAAGTATATTTTGTCCCCTGCGCGGGCTCAAGCATTTAGCTGGCTTACTTCTCTCACTAGTCTCCAGTCCAAACGGGACAAAAATAACTGTTCAAAGTACAGCTTTGTACAAACTTCGTCAATGAATGAAGACAAAATAACCGTTGTTTTCCTGCAGGCTTAATGAAAATTTTCTCTTAAATGCGACCAAAAGTGCAACAAATTTTAATGCCTGTCTGTGCCGCGATCGCTCAGCGATCAGTTCTCATTCAGCCTTGTGATCTTTGACTGATCGCCACAGAAAACGTTAATGTTGAATGCGCAGCCTTCAAACTTGTCAATATGTGCTCTGGCAAAAATTGCCCGAGGTTGGATTTGTTGGACTGTGAAGACATTTTGCTGAGTTGTAGTGGAGGCACTGACTTGGTTTTCTTCGAACTGAGCAGATGTATCTGGTCCACGATTCAGGACAGTAGACATGTTGCTGTCGCTTGAGAGATGCTGAATGGTAGCTGTCGAGGCTTTTCAAATTTTTATGACCGCTCAGCTGTGCATCGAAATTTGGCTGAACGTCTGCTTCGAGGAGTCGTCCAACACTGGTCTTCCTAACGGAGTGATTAGAAACCTTCTTGTTTGTTTCATCGAGTTTGGCTGAGGCAAAGGCGTCTTTGAGGAATTTGCCAATTTCATTCTTTCAGAGGGGCCTATCCAGATACCATACTTTCTCACTTGGTTTTCGTTGGTGATTTATGGCGAGATAAAAAGGAGCATCTGGATCTAACATGGCTTCAGAACGGTTCGTACTCGGTGCCATCTTGTTTACGAAGGAAGATAACAAATTTTGACAAAAGAAGGTCGAGCTCATTGGCAGGTATGTTTTTAAGAGCGCCTGTCCGTAAAAATCAAACATATCGTGGCAAGGGTGGAAAATTCGATTTCTTTCATATTTTAATGTCAGATAGGCTAGGATATTACTAAAATCACTGTATAGTTTTTTCGGTGAAATATCCTTTTATTTCAAAGAAAAATGCAAATAACGAAAATCTGTTAAAATCGTCATTTGAGGCGCTAAATTGTTACACGGGTTTGAGAGCCTCGCGTGCAAGAACAAATTATTCTACCGCTTTTAAAACACCAAAATCTTTTCTTGCTATCTTTAAATATCTGTTCGAATGATTTTGGGAAAAATTGCGTCGTTCTGTGTATGCGAAATAATTTAATTTCGAAGGCATACAATTCACTGCGGTAAAAGTACTTCGTGAATAAAATTAATTTTCACCATGTGCGAAACCTTCAAATCGATTAAGCTTCTGGTGGTTGAATGTTAGAAGGATGGTCTATACATTCCTGTAAAAATTTCTTTGGGCAAATGATTAAGAGCGACACGAGAGCTTTTCAATGTCCGTACAAAATTTAAATATTTGACCTCCCGCGGTAAACTTTGAAGTCGCGGGTCAGATATAATTTTTAGTCCGTGTTCATGTCTTGACCCATATTAGGTTAAAATAAGCACATAGAAAAACATTTCGAAATGTTCTAACCTTATAATATGGTAAGAGACAGGTCCAAAAGCCATTTTAGCACGATTCTCTGGTTGTTCGTCGCATAAGTTTGACCCGGCTATTTGTATTAAACGTCCGATGTACACCACGCAAACTGGTCGAATTCAAATCTTTGATCAACTTTCGGCGCATCTCATCAAGACTGCATCTTCTTCGATGGCTAAGTCATTTGTGAAGTATTGCCTGGTTTACAGTGCACGAAAATATAACATCAGATCACTGCTAGAATGACAAAAAATGTCCGCGCTTTCAGGATGTTCAGTCCATCTTGCATTGCAGGGATTCGTTTGTTCGTCACGTAATACCACCCATGCCCACTTTAGGGGGGTGGAGGAGGGTAAAAATGCGAAAATGCTTGATTACTGAACAGGTATACCCAATGCAACAACAACAATTAAGATAGTGATACCTTTAGTTACGTTTTTTTTTCCTTGCTAAAATCCAGATTTTTTATTCATTTGCGAATTTGTTTGCGCGCGCGGGCTGGCTTATTAGGAGCGTTTGGGGGGGGGGGGGTGGGTAGAGGGTGGATATTACATTTTACGATAATAGTATCAGTACTTACTGATGGAGATAACTACATCCTTAAGCTAGTTTTTTCAATTTTTTAATACAATAGATCCTAGTATGAAACTAAAAAAGGAAAAGAAAGGGCTTTTTTTCTTCACACAGATGACCCCAAATAGCGCATTTCCCGTATAAATAGTTGATAAATAGCAATGAAAGAACGCACCCCTGCGAAAAATATTGCCTTTCGTTTGTTTTCCTGAGTTAGTCCGTAAATAAGTCTGGGTCTGCTGTGGCTTCGGGTGTTCATTCATCTGCGTGTTACTTCGTTAGGTGTGTTGTTTTTCAAATACTATCAAATTTATGATCTCTAAATTAAACAATATTTCATTCGAAGATCTTTCTACACTTAAAAATAAAATCGCTAAAAGATTTCTGTCGCATTTAAGGCTGGTTTCCATATGATTGAGGATCGCAGATTGCAATAAGGTCTGCGATCGTCTGCGATCATATGGGAACCAGCCTTTAGATAGAACATGGTTCTATCTTCTGCGATCGTCTGCAATCGCGATCGCAGGATCGCAGACGATCGCAGAAGTGGTTTCCATATGATCGCAGACGATTGCAGACCTTATTGCGATCTGCGATCATATGGAAACCAGCCTTTATGACACGCTGGAAGGTTGCATTGGTCCCAGTTCCTCCTCTCGCTTGCCAAAAAATGGATTTGAGCAGCTTATAGACTGTTCACAGTCCCCAGGAGTCAATTACCCTGTGTGATGGGCTCCTGCAGTCCCCCTTTTCCCTGTAAGATAGGGATGGGTGGGGTTGAATCATATCAATGCATTTTTCAAAGGCAGATCAGTCAAAGATGATCTGAGGGAATACACAAGGAAAGAAGGTAAACAGAAACTAGCATAGAACAAATCTACATGCAAAAACGTTCAAAAGCTGTTCACTGACGTTTCCTTAAAATAATACGTGGCTGCCAATCTTTACTTAAAATTTCAAATCCCATTTGCCTTTGAAACAAAGTTTCTTTTTCTGACTATTTCAATAGATCCTCCCATTATTGCAGGCACCAGTGAGATACAAAACTAAGAGAGTGTAATTTTTCCTTATTTCTCTTCAACCTTTGACTAGGTCATAATTGTGGGAAGAGAATCAAGCTGGGTCCATGTCTATGAACGATGTCAGCATTGAAGTTGGGAATGAGTTACGATATGACAAAGACAGTACAAGAGTGTTTCAGGTTCAATTTGATAAAGATGAACGGAAAGTTAGAGATGGTCGTCCGTGGAAACCATGGGTCGAAAAAGGTTTCAGTGGAAAGCAAAATGTTCAATCTTGTGGCGGCTCTTACCTGTGTCCCAACAAAGACTGTCCCTATGAGAAACAATTTGGAAAGCCGAACAGTGACAGTTTGTTAGGTCTGGAGAGAACACGCTGCAAATCATGCAAGTGTAAAGGGTAATTCATACCGTGCTGTGCGAGAAAGATCAGTGAGTATCCACAAGATTCAAATTATGCTACTGTTTACCACACTTGGAAACACATGTGCACAGCCATTCGCAAACCCAGTTTACACATGCAAAGGGACCTTGAAGAGTTTTTAAAAACAAATTCAATGGTAAAACCCTCCGGGCTTCCCACAGCCAAACTTACAACCATGATCAGGGAAGGCAGAATGTGGTCGGATGTAGAGAATGTAGCCGAAGCCATGCTTGATTAAAAAAGGTAAAGAACACCACGGCGAAAGTGGTTAACAGTATACATGCATATGGGCACAACTTCGATGCAGTTGTGGAAATTAAGAAAAAAGCAGACGAGAAGGACAGGTATTTAATTTGGAAGATAAACAACCACTACTTCAATAATGAAAATGGAAGCTTTGTGTTCAAAATGAGCACAGAAAAAGCTGAGATATGTTTAACAAATCGACGGCAGTTTCCTATGTTCTATACTCTTATAGACCATAAAATGACGTCAAAAAATGTGGTTGGTCTTCAAGACTTAAAATTGTCGGAGAAACTCCAATTCCACCCTGAAATTACCTTGCCAAAGGCGATTAAGTTAGGCGCGACAAAGCAAAGCTGTGAAGAAACAACAGACCCTGTTGCAGAGCGATTTCAAAGATTCCACAGAAACTAAGAAAGAAGTCGATGCTTTGAAGTTGACGAAAACGCCGAAATTTAAAGAAAACTCGTCATTTTCTTTGAAGAAGCTGTTTAAAAATCCATCCACACACCCACCTTCGAACCGCTTTGATTGCTGTGGAAAATCGCCGGGTCACCACAAACAAACTGCCCAGCAAAAGACGCGGCGTGCCACAAATGCTCATAGAGAGGCCACAGGGGAGCTGTTTGCAAGTCCTCAAAAACTGAAGGCGAAGTTGAAGAAGATTATGCATTTCTCGGCAAAATTGGGACTGAGCCCAGCGAGTCCTTTTGGTCTGTGGAATCACCCTTAACAACTCTTCTGATCGCTTTAAAATTGACACTGGAGCGGACGTGACTGTTATTCCCAAGAGAATCTACAAAATGCTCCAACAAACCCCCTTGCCCACAGAATCAAGCAAGACCTTGTTTGGGCTTGCCAAAACTATTCTTCCTGTTTGTGGATGCTTTATTGGAACAGTCCAGCGAGGAGACAAGACCTCACGGCAGGAGATATTTGTTGTGACTGGAGCCTGCCAAGCCCTCCTTGGCCAACCAGCCATTGAAGCGTTAAAGGTCGTCGAAAAGGTCAACGAAGTGGAAGCAAAAGATTTCAAGGCAGAGTTCCCGAAACTCTTCAAAGGACTTGGAAAACTTGATGGACCTGACTATGTCATAAAGTTGAAGCCAGATGCGAAACCGCACGCACTCTGTACACCGAGGAGAGTCCCAGTGCCACTCTTTTCAAAAGTGAGAGAATGACTTTCCCGGATGGAACAAAGGGAGATCATTTCAAAAGTTGATAAGCCAACTGAGTAGTGCACTGGAATAGTTGTGGTGCCAAAGCCTAATGGAAAAGTACGTATCTGCATGGACCTGACCAAAATTAATGAAAGCATTTTGAGGGAATTTCACCCCTTACCCAGCGTCGACAACACCATTCCATAATTAGCTGGAGTGACTGTGTTCAGCAAACTTGATGCGAATTCTGGATTCTGACAAATTGGCCTTTCACCAGAGTCAGCAAAGCTCACTACCTTTATAATTCCATTTGGCAGGTTCTGCTTCAACCGCCTACCCTTTGGAACCAGCTCAGTCCCTGAACACTTTCAAAAGTGGATCTCACAGGTCCTGGAAGGCACTGAAGGTGCTCTTTGTCAAATGGGTGATATCCCGGTCCACGGTAAATCCGTTAAGGAGCATGATAAGCACCTGAAAACCACTCTTCGCAAGCTACGGGATGCGAACCTAACCTTGAATGAAGAAAAGTGCGAGTTCACAAAACCATCAAAAGAGTTCCTAGGCAGCATCATTAATTCTGAGGGAGTGCGACTTGCCCAAAAGAAAGTAGAAGCCATATTAGAGATGGAAGCCCCTAAGGACCAGTCTCAACTTAGAAGGTTCCTTGGCATGGTCAATCAGCTGAGTAAATTATAGCCCCAGATAGTGGAACTTTCCGAGCCACTGCAAGACTTAACCACTGGTCACGGAGCGCATCACATCAGCAGGCCTTCTCTGCCTTGAAAAGGAATCTTGGTACAATGCCTACCCTTGCTCACTACAATACAAGACGCCAAACAACACTGTCAACTGATGCATCGTCCTACGTACTTGGAGATGTCCTACGGCAAAAACAGGCAGCGTTATCCCCAAATCGAGAAGAAGGCCTTAGGCATAACATGGGCAAGTGAACGCTTTGCAGATTACCTAATTGGTTTGCAATTCCACATCGAAACTGACCACAAACCCCTGGCACCATTGCTGAGCACCAAGAATCTGGAGGATCTCCCAGTCAGGGTACAGAGGTTTAGAACGCGGATGATGCAGTTCACCTACACCATCTCACATGTACCGGGAAAACGCTTGTACACCAGAGACACACTGTCGCAAGCACCCCTTATCAGACCCCTTAGCCAAATTGAGAAGAAGTTGGAGAGTGACATTAAAGCCTATGTTGACTCAGTTGTAAGGTACCTCCCTGCCACTGTGAACCGACTGGAAGAACTGAGGTGCCAGCAACAAGATGAAGTCACGAGACAACTGATGAAGTACTGCCCTGAAGGATGGCCTGACAGATCTCGTCTTCCTGGCCCACTTAATCCTTACTGGAACGAGAGAAGTGAGCTAACCATACATCAGGGGTTATTGATGAAGGGCAATTGGCTTGTGATCCCAGTATCCATGCGACTACAAGTCCTAGATAGAATACATGAAGCCCACCAAGACATTGCAAAATGCAGAGAGCATGCTAAAGCCTCAGTCTGGTGGCCAGGTTTAAGCAAGCAATTGGAGGAAGTGGTAAACAAGTGCCCAACCTGCATTGAAAAACGGGTCAATGCAGCTTAACCAGAGATTCCTTCAGATCTCCCAGATCGCCCATGGCAAAAAGTTGCCGCTGACCTATTTGAGCTCAAAGGCCAACCCTACCTCCTTGTTACCGACTACTTCTCTCCCTACGTTGAAGTAGCTAGGCTGTCTCGTATGACATCGCCAGATGTAGTCATCTGCCTCAATTCCATCTTTGCAAGGCATGGCATCCCGGATCAGCTCTTGTCTGACAACGGCCCGCAGTTCTCCGCAAGTTCATTCACCAAGTTTGCAGAAGAGTATGGATTTACTCACATCACAACCAGCCCCAGATACCCACAAGCAAATGGCCAGGTGCAAACGATGAATACCTTGCTCAAGAAAGCAGCAGATCCCTACAAGGCTCTGATGGCTTACCATTTTCCTCCCCTTGAGAGTGGAATAATCCCTGCAGAACTATTGATGGGGAGAAAATCCGCACAAGAGTCCCTACCCTGCCAACCCTTTTGTGCCCAAGTTGGCCATACTTGGAGCAGTTTCGACAAAAGGATGCTTCCCTGAAAACCATACAAAAGAAGGACTTCGATAGGCATCACTCAGTTAAAACCCACCCAGACTTCCCTCCTGGTGAGTGGTTTGGTTACCAGACGAAAAAGCTGAGGGGACTGTGGTTGACAGAGCTGGTACCTCACGATCCTACATAGTGGAGATTCCTAATGGCCAGCTGAGGAGAAACAGACGCCAACTGAACCTTCTCCCAGGAACACCCAAAGTAGATTTCAAAGCAGACGCATCAGCCACTAACCCACCTCTCCTGTTGTTGGAAAGACCAACAGTCCCGTGGAGACAAACACTCTTGCGCAGACCTCTGAACCTGTTGTTTCCAGGAGAACCACCCGAAGCGGTCGGGAAATAAGACTACCTGAACGTTTCAGAATCTAGTGACTGTGAAGTTAATCATTCATCTAAGAACTTGGAGACTTTGCTTACTCGTTGCCGTTATTTTTAATCACAGGGAATATACATTACAACTTCAAGCCGATTTAAGTGTGTACCCCAAATGTTGGGGTCGTTAAGTATTCATATATTCAAGCTATTGTTCTCTCTTTTGTCGAACAATTTCCGACAATAAGGCATGTTTCCGAAGATCGCAAACTCTTTGAAGTAGGTGAGATATTTTATCATTCCCTGGGGAAGCTAGAGAAATGAATCACCATGACCACATCAACTCACAACGCGCCGCTTCAGGATCAAAATTTTTAAAAAACAACTTCCCGTCCTGCAAACTAACGAACAATTGCTAAACGGATACATGGATTTGCCGATTTGTTTAAAGCGTTCTATTAAAGATTCTCGCTTTTCAGCTTAAAATAACTTAAAGAATCACTGTGTATAAAATGTAAACAAGGTCAAAAAGAGCGTGTGGTACATAGGCCAAAGAGCTAATGTTATTGTTTGTCAATGCATCATTAAGTATAATCAGAATGCGACTTCCACACTGAATTTCCCTGTTTTCTTTTTTTAATTCCCTTTTTTGGTTTGATATTTTGAAATCTCTTTGCTAAGAGCAAGTATTTTAGAAACATAAACTTAAGCTTAATTATTATCTACCGCGTCTTCACTCATAACAAACAAAGTGCCCAACATCAAATGCCGGTATGCAAATACAGTGAATTACAATTACAACTCTTTTCACAGCTCCTCATTTTCACGCTTTGTGAAAAAAAGTTTCATTAAACAGATGGTATTCATTTCCATGCAGTACACGCAGTACATGCCATGCACAAATTTACTTAAGCATAATAACTCGCTGTTCTAAGCTCCGCTTGACAAAAAATATCGAAACTCGGCTTACAGTGATTAAGGACGGTGCCTACTAATACCAAAATATTTTTGTGCGGTTTATGACTATGCAGGAAAAGCAGATCTTAGCAAGGCCTATTGGAATCCAAAAAGAAAATTGGGGGTAACCACGCATTTTTCAGAGATTATTGAGCAGTAATATCTCTAAAAAATGCCAAAATATAAAGCAATGTATGGGATTTTTTCCTAAATTGAAGCTTAATTATCTCTGAAAAATCCATGGTCACCCCCAGTTTTCTTTTGAGATACCAAAAGCATTTGGTGAGTTCTGCTTCTCCATATAGTTTTAAACCGCGCAAAAATATTCCTGTATTAGAAGGCAACACCCATAGGAAATCCGAGTATCTCGCGATGCGCAGAACGTATGCGCAGTAACAATAGTAGGCACCCTCCTTAAAAAACCACGTTTGAGATCTCTTTTTAAAGCTCTCAAAAGACTCTTCGTTCATTGATATAAATAACAGCGTAAAATATTTTGCGAAGAACTCAAAACCATGTCTGCAGTGATTCCGCAGAGTTCCTAAAAATATCAAGAACAAAGGAATACTCTCGCAACTTCACGGCTCAAGGCTGCTTAATTAGGCTATTGTTCCTGTCATTTGAATTCGCTTCAGGGTCTTCCTGTAAAGTTCTCACCTTTTTTCAACTGAGTAAAAACGAACTAATTTGCATCATTCTTTGCGGCTGCCGAAGTGAATGCCCAAAGGAACAAAGAGAGCCTTCAGACAACAAATCCAGCGGAGTCACTGACACACTTAAATCGGCGTGAAGTTGTAATGAACTGATTTATTCTGATTTCACAAGGACTCAACATTGATTTTTTCAATTTAGGATAAGTTGTTTTGGACTCCGAAGGGAGATGTGATGTTAGCTATTATGTAAGACTATCCCAGTAGTCCTTGCGGGCTCGAAGTTCACAATGTGCTTGGTGTCATCAGGCAGTCATGTAACCTTCGTTTCGTTTCATTAAATGTGTTGTGCTTATAATGCGGTCTGATTTATGTCTCAATAACATTACAGTTATAATGCTAATAAGTTTTTCCTGTTGGGGAGACTGGGAAGTAATGGCAGAGTGAAGACGTGTTGCACGACCGTCCGCGGAAAGTTTTATTTTTCTCTGGTCTTCAATGGCAGCAATTGTAAAACAAATTACAAACAGAAGAAGAATTTGTTCCTCTACATCAGAAGAATCGTCGCCACCGACTTTAAAACCAGACACCAAAAAGCTTCGAAGGGAAAAATTATGCTCTGGTGAAGTACACGACCATGAGGACGAAGTCGAAGTCAAAGCTTAAGTCTTTGAAGATGACCGAGAGCCTAAAGAAAAGCTACAAGAGATTCTGACCAAGCTAGAAAACTTGATGCTATTGAAAAATCAGTAAACATCATCCAAGAGACTCTTTTAAAAATGGATTCAAAGATTTGAGACCTACAACGTTCGCAAGCCGCGGCAAACCGAGACATCGGTGGGCTAAAAGAAAGTGTAAACTTCTCAGACGCTCAATGCAGAAAAGCTATCGACAGCTTCATCAAACATAAAGAACAAATGGATCGGAAGCTTGCTAACTTAGAAAAGAAAGAAACCGAGCTAGTCTCTAGAGCAAAGGAATTAGAAACGACAAATCTTTAGCTCGAAGCTTATTCAAGATGAGAGAACATTAAATTCGAAAACATCATGGAAGAAACAAACCATAGCAGAGACCCAGAAGACACCAAGCAAGCCAAGCTCCTCTCTCGAATCGGAACTAGGATACAAGGATGGCAGAAGCGTCGAGATTCAGAGTTCACCGAGTGGGCAAGAGGGATGGTGATAAACCTAGAGTAATTGTTGCAAGATTTTTTGATTAGCATAATGCCAATGGAGTAGACGCGTTTGTATGCGCTGCTATATAAGTTAACAATTTACGACTCTGCTCGTCCGAGCAAACAAAAAAGCAAACGAACTAGCGTGACCTAAGTATAACACTGCAGGGATGCCGCCAAAAACTAGCGAAAAGCGTTCGCATGTCTCAAGTTCCAAAGAAAAGGGCAGCCGCTTCAACGCCCTCAACTGCAACGCCATCTTAAAAGACATACAGAAGAAATTAGAAAAGCTGGACGTGCTCGACAAGATAAATGAGGGTAAATTAAAATCGAGACCAAGACTAGTATCATGAAAGACAACATCTCTGAACTAGAAAAAGGGCTAAACTCTGTCAACAGCGACATGACCGAATTAAAGTCAAACTTGGAGGAGAAGGCGGACGCTGCAAGGCTAGAAGCACTACATTATGAAATCGCACCCATTGAAACACGTCGCCCGATAAAAGTGGGGTACCATGACGCTTTGCGAGCATTACAAAGCGTGCCGCTGCTGGCGGTATCTTTTGTCTCGCAGCATGAATCCTCAAGAGTGTTCGGTTATTTGTTGCACAAGAAGAAGGAGTTTGCGTAAGGAAACGGTAGCAGCGCCCTTTTAAAGGAACGTATTAAACTTCTAACATCGAATGTGGTTGAGTTAGGATCATTTCATTCAAAATTTTTGCTTGGAATCGCAGTATATTGCCGTAAAAACACACTTCGTTAATTGAAAATTACATTTGCTTGATTCCACCGCGCCGCTCGATTATGCAAATTACTTTCAATTCACTGGAGACCGTGATTATCTGTTTTCCTCCTTTTTTATCGCAATGATAGCATACATAATACCCATTCTTATTGGGAACTGTCGTTTGTCATCATATAACCTAAATATCATCACTTCCTTGATAGCGCAGGGCAACTTTATTTATTTTAGTTTAGTCACGCAACTTCTGCTGATAAACTTCGCCTTTCGTTCTTTTGTGTTGCATTATTTTTCTAATATGTTTCAATGAATAGATGCTTCCCGCAAATTGTCACTTTAACAATACCATACACAAAAGACTGCTGTGATTGACATCCAAAATGAAGCTCATTTGCATTTACGAGCGACGTGTTTCAATGGGCATGATTTCGTAATGAGAAGATGAATTAGAAGAGATTCGTAGCAGATCACGCAGAAACAACCTGGTTTTCTTCCACATCCCCGAACAAGCTGAAGGAGACGATTGTGTAGCCTTTATTCAATACTTTATTGCTGCACATATGGGCCTGGAGGACACATCAAACTAGCACACCGAACCCCAACCAAATCTAGTGCGAAGAGCACGAAACAGCATAGACCAATACACGTAGCCCTTTTACGCTACACTGACAAGATGAAGATTTTGGCTAATGCTGCGGCCAGGTTAAAAGGTAACCCTTTCAAAGGATATCAGATCGGAATCTGGGCTGATTTTGCGAAGAAGACACAGGATAAAAGGAAAGCTCTCCTCCCTTTCAAGAAGCACCTTCAGGAAAAGCTCGGGCAAGATTCCGAAGTTTTTATCAGCTATCCTGCAACCTTGAAGTATGTAAACAAAGATGGCACGCTGAAAATAGTGAAAGATGATGACTTTAAAAGAATGAGAAGTGAAATTGAAGATAAGCAAATGTAGAGGAGACGTTTGCACAAACGTTTGTCTACCCATCTCGCGGAGTTAACTGGACTCCACTTGGCTGCGGCTTAAACACTCCTGTTAGGAGGTAATTTAGTAATATGTGTTGTGTGTTTTACCTTGTACCTTGTACATTGCGCTTGCTATGTTTAGTATTAAGGTTTTCCTCGCAGAATTTTGCTAACTCTATTTAAAATATTATACTTATGCGTAATTTAAATTTTGTGACGCTGAATGTTAGGGGTTTAAACAGCCAGTTTAAAGCCCCGAATTTACTTCATTTCTTGGATCTTGTCAAGAACAAGATCCTTGTTTTGAGATCAATTTTTCAGTCTAAAGGTCAAATAGAAAAATTCTATTCGGTTTGGAAACCCTTACTTAGCCTAATATAAGTTTTCTACATGTTGTTAGCATAGCTCATGCAAGCTGGTGTAAGTTAGTGAATGTAATAGTATGTTTGTATTAATGCATTAAAAATTCGATCAAAAAAAAAATATTGCAAGATTCCTGAGATACAAAAATTGCAAGAATATTCTCTCCCTTGGCCACCGCCTGAAAGGTACGGCACATAGGATGTACCAAGACCTACCCTATGGCATTGTGGAAATAGGAAGAGCACAAATGGAAACGTTCCTAGTGGCCAGAAGAAATAAAATCCCAGCAGCTTTCAGTAAGTCGCAACCTGACAAACTTTGCATCAGGAAAATTATGGCCCATCAACAAACCGCTCGATTTGCCCTTGTAATCACACACTTCTTACTAATGCCCGGGAAATAGCCTGTCAGAATTAACAGCCCAAATTGAACCATTTTACTATTAAAACGTTCTACTTTTTTCTCGAAAGCGGTTGGTTGAGTGTAACATATAATCAGTCACCATAATTATATCTGTAGCAGTACGATTACTACCGCTAAAATAACATCAATTAATTTCCAAGTGATTTTCCAGTCCGAAATGCAATTTAGGGCGTTTTAAGGGCCACTCATACAGCCTCTTTTATAATTTTTTTCCGTGTTACATGTGTAGTTAAGTTTTATGTATGTGACGTTCCTGACAAGAACAATGCATTTTAGAAACACTCAGGGACTATTTGTTCTTTTATGTTTGTAGCTTTGTTTTATTGATTGCATGATTACCGAATATCCGTTTTTTGGCCAGCTGCACAAAGCTTTTTTCATTATTATTTCCTTTACGTCAAAGACATGTATTAAGATCCTTTTTCTGTAAGCACGTTTCTCAGTTGCGAGGAGTTTTCAAACTGTAAGGAGTTCACGGAGCTATTTCTAACGGAGTCTCTAAGAGAACGTGGAGTAACTTGTTCTCAACCCCGGAGTCAAGATCAGACGTAAGTTACGCTTGTAAAATTCGATGTATTCTTTCCTTTCGTTTTTTACGGCGTTGAATTAGTAGTTTTCTGTTTCCTTAGACTTAGACAATTGTATTTTTTTTAGTTTTCATCGCAAGTGTTGTAAATAGATGGCTCAGCCTGATCCTAATAAACGCATTAGTCTTGCTGCCCTTGCCATGTACTTCACTGTGGTTAAATGTGCATCTAGCCCCCAACAGGCGAAAACAGAATTTTAAGGTACGGTTTTACTAAAGGAAATATTCACAAAGTTTATGCATTACCTTTTCAAATAACAAAAGACACCAAACTAATAGCATTTCAACATAGCATCATTCACCACATTCTACCTACCAAACTTAGTCTGTTGCGTGCTGGAATTACAGAAAGTGACATTTGCCCGCTATGCAGTATTGAAAAACAAACTATTACTCACTTGCTTTTCTATTGCACTAAGTCAAAAGACTTCTGGGAAAAATTCACGACCTGGTGGTATCAAAAAACGAAACAATTCATTTCCTTAACAGAATGCGTTGTCCGATATGTTTGGCACGACAACGTCGAGAATAAAAAGACACTTAATGTCACTTTACTTATCGCAAAACATCATATCTTCTCAACAAGCACATGCAACGGCAAGTTAACTTTTGAGAGCTTTCTGATCCGCCTTAAACACAAATTAGATATTGTAAAAGAAAGTTACTTGGCAAATAATCAATTGCATAATTTTCTTTCTGTATGGGGCAAGCTATTGTAGTTATTATACATAATTTTGTAATACCACAATAAATATATTGTTAACCTAATAATTGTACTTTTGTAAATAATACTTCCAGTCTAGCCTGTTTTTTCTACTACATACTTTTCTTTTCGTACTTGCTTTGTACCTAGCTTCTTGTTGTGTTTTGTCAATAAAGATTAATACAAAAAAAAAAATTTTTTCCTGTGCCCTGAGGATAGGCTTTAGTCTAGTGGGATACGTCTTTGCCTAAATAATGTTGAAATATGTAAAATATGGGTAGCTCATGGTGTTGTACAATGTGAGTAGTGCTTTAAGAGGTAAAAAATGTCTTCATAATATGTAAACCACAAATGTCATCCCTTAACAGCAGATACGAACTGGCATTGAGCTCTAGACACTCTAAGAAATTCCTCTTGAATAACGTCATCACTTGATCAAACAAATCACATATTGTCACGTGAAATTAGTATGCATCGTTCTCCATTTTCAAATTTTCAAATCTGTATATCTCAGATTGTATCCATTATTTTTGGCAGTTGCCTGATGATTGCTATGTGAGAAGCATGAAACTCGGAGTAGCAAGTAAATGTGTTTGAACTAGTCCGACTCCACAAACCTACTTGTACCAGCTATGGCTTAGCAAATCAGTGACAACGCATTTTATTTGCGGCCTTTGCCTAAACCAAAAGGGGTCGTATGGTATTATAATAAAACAATGGGAAAAGAAACGTTAGGGAATGGTTGTGTGACGGTGGTGTGCCAGAACAAGTTATTCGAGAAACCACTGGTCACTGATCATATGATGGGGTTAGGGAGTATAAATGTACGTCATCAACACTTAAAAGAAAAGCAAGTGAAATCTTGCAGGGGACGATTCCTAAGAGGGTTGAAATGGATGGCAAAGAGTAAGGGGAAAGTGATCTCTTAAAAAATGACGTTAAACATCGTTAAAGAAATGGGGTTAAGCGATAAAGTCTTTAAAGAAAAGCAGAACGAGAATATAATCAGTCAGTTTTAATTAGTACTAATAGCACTAAAATTGTGATCTCATACAGTAAGTCACATTGTCATTGTAAGTTGTGTAGGAATCAAAATTTACAAATGTTCAAATTCGGTGGCTAACCATAGTGCTTGCATCTTGACCGAATAATAGTTCCCATCTATTAATTTACTTTAGAAACCTCTCTAGGTTCCGATAAAAAATATATGATGCAATTAAGGTGCTTATAGCAAGCCGGACACAATATTAAAAATAGTGTTGCAAACAAGATGCAATGTTAAAAATATTGTGTTGCAGGTAGTCCAGTGCAATATTGACTCTTTTAATTCGTTAAAATTACCCCTGATAATTTCCAAGCTTACAAAAATGGCTGCCTCCGTATTCCTCAGACATTTGCACAAACCTGAATAACAGGCCTCCTCAGGCTGAAATTGTTGATTTAATACAGAGAGAGAACAATAGGATATTATGAGGGTCAGTTATATCCAGCTTCTATCTGTTGAGCACTCTGACGAATTCATCATCTATTACTATGGAGAAAATTAATTTGGGTTACTCAACCAAGAACGTCTCACTGCCATCAAGAAGAGAATACACGGAGAGATTTATTGAGAAGATGGAAGACTTCTTATGACGATTACTATTGCTTTCTAATAGTAAACTTGTTTTTTGGCAAGGATCTCAGAGGAGGAAGAGTTGTCTGTGGATATTAAAGATGACTCATTTGTGGATATTCAAAACTGTGATGATAGTCATTCTGGAAGTGTATCACAGGCAAGCAGAGAGTTAAGCAACACATCTCATTGAGAGGGTGAAGCAAACGTAAGTAGAAAGCGAGCTAAGTCAACCAACACATTGATAACAAGCATGGAAACTTCAGAAAAAACTCACACAGGAAGGAAAGTAGGACATCCTGCTTCAGCATTCAAAGATGTGTAAGTGGTGTAAATAAAGATTCATTACTCAATGCAGGTCATTGACAAAGATGAAGAGTCGACTCCTTTTAAAGACAGTAAACTTGGGAATAAAAGGTTTTATTTTTTTGTTAAATGAAACCCACGACTGCGATTATTGTTGCTTGTTAATCTGTGTTATCCTTTCTTCTTGCTTGCTATCCTTCTCATAATTGAATAATGACCACCATAAGTGATGATTGATAATTACCGATAGATAACATTCCCTGCGTGTCAGCTATGCTTCTCTGCTCGTGTTTGAGTATCACATGTCAGATTGCTCAATCTTGTCAGCCAGCGTGCTTGCTCGTTTTCTTTTTTCTCATCATCTCATGCAGAGCAAACAACCACTCCTTCGACTCGCCATAGTCAAGCTCTAACATCTGTTCCACGCTTGTATTATTATGTTAGCCAAACCAAAGTCAAAGTCAAAATTCACCAGGCCGAAAGCTCCACTGCAAGGACCTGACTTCACCTTTCCTGAGTCTAATCTGTTTGCTCAGTTGGCTTATCTAGACTTGCAAGATAGATAGATAGATACTTTATTATAAACACCATTGCAGCCATAAGCTAAATTACGGGATATTTACAAATTCTAATAATAACAAAGAGAAAATAAGAAAATAAGAAAATTATCTACATCTTATAGACATGGCTAAAAATATAATAACAAAGAGGAAATGAGGAAATATCTACATCTTATAGACATGGCTGAAAATAAAACTGTTCTTCAAACGCTCGGTCTTACATAGGGGGAGAGTGAAATCACTTTTGCGTCTCAGTGCATATTTACAACTCTTCCTTTGAGGGAGGAGGCTATGGAGACTGTGGGCGGGGTTACAGACGATCTCGTCAAACAGATATATTCATATATATATTCAGACATATTCCAGTCCTCGAACTGTTCTTGAGCGTACACCATCTGTTCAAGGAGATCGCCTCGAGCGACAACTCGAATTGGTCCAGCATCAAAAGGAAAATTTACAGCTTGAATTGGAAGTGCTACAGCTACAGCCATTCAAGCAGAAGGCGGGCAAAGCAGACAAAGCAAACAAAGCGGAGCTTCCTGTGGTAGTTTACCAAAGAAGAGAACCATAGATTGGCCACAAGATTTTGTGCCAGGTATGTCGCTCACAAGTGACATTAATACTTTAGATCTAGCTGCTTTTGTGGCCGGCTATTTGGCCATGATCAAGCTCTTTGACTCGGAGACCACAAAGCATATGCTCCACATCCTTGAGTTATTAATGCGTAAAGCGATGAGTTATTCTTGGACCAGTGTGCGCGCTTTTTATTATTACCTAGCTCGGCAAGTCGAGCAAGGTCGGCTAGAATGGAATGATATCCCTGCAATTCGCGAAATGGTGGCCACTTCTTTCAATCATTCAGATCTGCACTCGGTCCACGTCAATTCCACCTGTCCCCTGCCTCCTCAAAAGCCAGACTCAAATGCTGGCACAGAGCAACCTAAGGGTTGTCAGACTTGGGAACCATTGCACTTCTTGCTCTTGCGAAGTCGAAGCTTCCACCTATGCCTCCCTTCATGTCTGTCTGGTTTGCAAATCGGCCGATCATCCCATGCTGCACTGTCCGAAATGGAAAATGCCAAATCCACTTCAGCAGCGACTAAACGTACAGGACTGTTGCTTTCCTCTACTGCCTCAGTCAGACCTCGGACCAGACATGGACACAATTATGGATAATGATTTATTATTTAGTCAGGACCATCTCGCGCCACATTGTGTATGCACGGTCATTGCCCATTTGCTGGCTTCTCGCTTTCCACAGCCGAATGCATTTGGTTTGGCGGGCTTATCTTACCAATTATGCTGATCACAATGTCATGGACTTTTTAGAATTTGGCTGGCCTATCAACTATGGTGGGGGCTTTTTGCCATCTTCTACTAGTCAGAATCACCAGTCAGCTCTCGCCTATTCCTATGATGTAAATCAGACCGAATTATCTTACAAAGCAATTGCTGGTCCCTTTCAGTACAATCCCTTACACGAAGATCTGGTTATATCGTCCTTGCAAACAGTTCCTAAACCGAGTGTTACTAGGCATCGTGTCGTGATGGATTTGAGTTGTCCATGCTCAGCATCTCAAAAACACATTATCTGGACACAGCTTTTCAGTTGCGCTTGCTGGGCAAAGACCGTCTGAGGGACTTTATTGTTGAAAAAGGGCCAGGTTGTTAGGTCTTCAAAAAGGACTTAAAGAGGGCTTACCGGAAATTCCCAATCGACCCCAAACATTACAAGTTTCTCGGCTTCTTCTGGGACAAAGCACTGTATTTCTACACTAGGTGCCCTTTTGGTTTGCAGTTATCTGTTATCTGTTAAAGAACTACGCCAGCAGTTATTTATAGTTTCACACAGGAGGGGTTTTCAGCCGACGTCTATTTGGACGATTTTTATGGTGCCGAGTATCCTTCAGTCGCACCCGCTGCTTTTGAGCAACTCCAGGATTTATTTGCTGAACTGGGTTTACAGTCGTCACCAAAGAATGATTGTTCACCTTCGACTCAAATGGTTTGTCTCGGGATCCTCGTTGACACTGTACGAATAGTATTTGAAGTCCCGCAGAGACTACTCAAGCTTCATGACGAATTGTTACAGTGGTCGACCTTTGCAAATTTTTCGAAACGTCAGCTAGAAGTGCTCCTACGCAAACTTTCTTTTGTTACTTTGTACGTCAGGCTGGGCAGGATTTTAATGTCTCGCTTATTGAACTGTCTTCGTCGCTTGTTGCCCAACCAGTCACGTTTTTCTATCTCCAGTGAGATGCTTGCTGACATTAATTGGTGGTTGGCCTCTTTAACCCTCGTTTAATGGTACGGTTTTGATCCAATTGCATCCATCTGACTTTCAAGATGCTTGTTCACATGCGATTCATTACATCAAGGTGGTGCCACTTGTTTCAATGAATGCATTTTGTTTGCCTTTCTGCGTCATATCGAGAGTTTGGCTTTGTACATTACTGCTCTTAAATTGTTTGTACTCGTCATTGCTGTTAAGATTTGGGCCCCTAAGTTGCCTGGTGTACAGTTTCAAATCTCGTGTGACAAGGACGCGGCGGTACAGATTGTGAATTCCGGTCGTACACAGGTTTCTTTCATGCAGCGATGTTTACGACAACTTTGGTTAACCAAAGCTCGTTACAACTTGGAGATTCATGTAATTCATGCTCCTGGGATCCACAACGTTTTTGCTGACTGTCTGAGTCGCTGGGATACGGACCATTCATATCCCGGGCGATTTCACGAACTTGAGTGTCAACGCGGCGTTAATTTCCACATGTTAGACATTAGTAGCAATGCGTTATTTTGTAAGATCTCCTAATTTTCCTGTGTCATGTTTCTGTTGTAGGCCAGCATTCTTCTCTGGACATTTCTACACTGGATTCTACCGGACAACATTTGATCCACTTGGCTTATGCTTTCTCAAGCCAAAAGAACTTGAACTCACACATTAAGAGCTATCTTTCTTTTTGTGACGCCGTTTCGTTAGTTCCCTTCCCAGTTACTGTTACTTTAATTATCAGATATGTCGCTTATCTTGTGTCACTTGGTCATGTTTACGGTACAATTTTGAATCATCTTAGCAGTATCAAACATATGCACAAGCTTCTCGGGCATGGGTTGAACTGGGATAGTGATTACTGTTACAAACTTTTGTTGCACGGTGCTGAGTCATTTAGGTATAGCAGTTAAGCGTAAAGTACCTATAACCCCACATTTGCTACTTGATGTCGAGCATCTATTTGACAGAGAAAATCCTCTCCAAGCAGCCATGTGGGCTTTTTTTTAGTGGCTTTCTATTCTTTTTTGCGTAAATCAAATTTAGTAGTTGACAGTGAGGCGCTCATTACTCCCAAGGTTGTGTTGCGTTCAGACCTTCATTTTGATGGGTTGTTTGCTTATGTCACAGTTTGTGCAAGCAGGACTATCCAGTTTCAAGAGTGTACTTTTTCTTTACCTTTGCCGTGCGTGCCACGTAGTTTGTTGTGTCCTGTCACTGCTCTGCTTACTCCCTTGCGTATTAACCATGTACTGCTAGGCAGGCCTCTTATTTCTGCTCAGTCAACCGGACACCTGCGACCCATCACTTACGCAGATTTTAGTTCATTTCTTGCCTAAGTGCTGAGGCCGTAGGCCTAGATTCGACTTATTATTTACCTCATAGTTTCCGTAGAGGCGGTGCCACATTCACCCATACCACCTGAGTTGATTAAGGTTTAGGGCGACTGGTGCAGTGATTGCTACTTAATTTACCATGAAATGTCTGACCAACAAAAACGAATCATTTAATTTTTTTCCTCTCGCAATATCAACACATACTCCCATGTTTGGGTTTTTGGCCTTTTAGTTTATTGGTCTGCCCTAGTACGCTTCCTTGTCAATAAACGTTTTGCCCAAACATTGCAGTATGTGTTGATATCTTAAGTGATTGAATAATGATCACCATAAGTGATGAGTGATAATTACCGATAGATAACATTTCCTGCGTGTCAGCTATGCTTCTTTGCTTGTGTTCGAGTATTGCATGTCAGATTGCTCAATCTTGTCAGCCAATTTGCTTGCTGGTTTTTTTTCCCACCCACATCACCCTTTCCTTTTATGCCTTTTAGTCTATTGGTCTGCCCTAGTACGTTTCTTTGTCAATAAACGTTTTGCCCAAACATTGCAGTATCTGTCGATATCTTAAGTGATTGATTTTTACTAATTAGGTGATTATCATATAACGTCACTAAGCTTATCGGAATGCAAGGTACATTGATTGGTTGGTCACAAGCTCGTTTCATAGGGCAAGCATGTGAATTTTCCGCATGTGACTTTGGTCTGCCACCCGTCCATTTTCCGTCTGCTACCGATCAACAACCAAAAACAGAAAAAAGCCAGAAGAAGGACACACCTTTACATTCTGTCCATGCTTTACTTTCCCAGAAACAGATGTAAGCAGTCAACCAGATCCCTGCCGAGCCAAACCAGTTGGCCCAGAAGATTTCCCCCATCTAGACTGAGCATGACAAATTAGAACTGGAGTTGGAACTTGTTCGCTTCAAACAAGCACAGTGTACTCCACCGCCATCCTCAGGTGATGCCAAAGGGACATCAGCATCCCCTCCAATAACACGCAAAAAATGCCATGTTGACTGGCCTCACGAGTTTTGCCCAGGTATGTCTACAAACGTAGAGGATGAAAAGCTCGATCTGGCAGAATTCGTCGCCAGGTATCTTGCAATGATCAAAACATATGATCTCGAAGCGACCAAATTCATACTCTGCCACTTAGAGTTTCTTATGATCAAAGGAATAAGTTATACTTGGAGCATTGTTCGGTCTTTCCATGCTGACATTGCTAAACAAGTAGAGTTGTATCGCCTGGAATAGTTTGATGCCGCAGAAATTTGCGTTCTAGCAAACACGTTTTTCAAACCTCGGATTTACGTCCTGCATCCACCTCTCGCACAAGGTCCTTGTCCACTCCCACAAAGTGCGCAAAACCAAACAGGAGTCAAGAAAACCGGGCTTGTTGGCAGTGGAACTACAAGGGTCCTTGTGCTTGCGACATTAGGGCAAAGATACAAATCCCACTCTAAAATATTTTTTCGTTCGCACTCTGGATCATCCTATGCTTCATTGTGCAAAGAGAAGAAATCCCATTCCGTCAACATTTTGACAACGCCTCTCAGCGCCACACTGTTCCACCCTCCATCTGACCATGGAGTTATCAAAGTTATATTGAGTTAAAGGACACCTTTTCGCACATGGAAACTTTCACTATCCACTCTACTAACCCTAGGGCTCCTGGTGCTAAAATCTCGTGCTATGGTTTGCTTGGGTATTCTCATCAACACCAAGGATTTAACTTTACGAGTTCCATATCTATGGCTTCGTGAATTATCTGACGAATTACATCTGTGGCTGTCATGCAAGCAGTTCACAATTAAAGATCTGCAGTCCTAACTCAGAAAACTTTCTTGTGTGTCTGCTTGCATTCATGCCAGCTGGATATTTCTCTTGTGTCTTTTAAACATTTTGCGGAGTTTTCCTCCACATGCAAAACAACAACCAGTCACCTTGGAAATGTGTCAGGATCTGTTGTGGTGGAAAATATTTCTTCCCCTACTTAACAGTGTTTCTGTAATCAAGCCCATGGAGTGGCTCTTCGATACTTTGCATTTCACAACCGATTCTTGTACGGTTTGTGGTGGGGCAACATGCCTTGGTCAATGCCACACGTTTGCCTTCCCGCATTTCATCTGTTCCACTGCGACTCATATCTGCGCTTCTATCTTCACTATATCATTGTTGCTGTGAAGTTCTGGGCTCGTATGTCAAGACATCAGCAACTTCTTATCTTGTGCGACTGAGACGACTGAGACTGCTACTACTGTGATCAACTCAGGCTCCACTAACAATGCTTACATGCAACACTGTTTTGAGATAATTGTGGTTTCTTTCCTGTTCCATGATTTTGAACTATGTGCTCGTCACCTTCCAGGCAAACATGGGTCTGACGTCCTCACCGACGACCGCGCATGCCCAACGGCCTTAACAAGGTACTTCCAGTATATCTTCAGTGATCATGATTCCTGTATTGCTGAAGATGATCTTTTTATGCTCTTATCTTCGAGGACCCTGGACTTGATAAGTCTCCCTTCAAGATGTAACACCCCTTCTACAATTGGACTGTACGTAAAAGAAGTGATCTAAGTAGTGCCAGCAGCGAAGAATCTATAAAATCTCCAAACGCAAAGCGATTTAATGAAGAAAATTCAGCGACTATGGGAGACATTGCATGTGGCGTTTAATCTGGCCAAAACTTAACACTGGCAACGATCTGGGAGGCGGTAAAAAGAATTGAAACTAATACCAACTTAATGCTGGAAGAACAGAAAACTTTAAAAAGAAATTATGAAGAACTATGAGTTAGTCTAGAGTTCACACAAGCAAGGGTCGACTCTGTGGTGAAAGAGAATGAGGAGCTAAAGAACAAGATGAAAACAGTGTCAAACAACTGCGCTAGTCTACAGCAGAAGGACGTAGACTTGGAGAATAAGCTAGAGGCTAGCAAGGTGCAAAAGCTCTCCTTAGAGGAGAAAGTAAATGAACTTTCAGTAATGCATGACAATCTTGAACAATACACAAGGAAATTTAACTTAGAGATATATGGCATTCCCGAAGAAAGTGAAGAAGATACAGAACAGATCATCTTAGACCTTGCGAAATGCTTGAACGTGGACCTGGTACCAGAAGACATCGATATTTCCCACCGGATGAAAAAAGGTAACATCCAGCCAAGGCCAATAATCGTCAGATTTTCCAATTACTATAGTAAAGAAAGAATGTATCACAATCGCTGTAAGCTGCGCGGAGTAAACGTTTGGGAGTCTTTGTGAGGTGCAGAAAGAGTGTACATAAACGAAAATCTAACGGCTCAAAGGGCAAGTTTATTAAAGAAAGTGCGAGATAAGAAGCGTCTTCATGAAGAATGGTGAGTTTGGACTCTTGACGGAAAGATTTACGTCAAAACAGATCCCACAAGCACCGCAATAATAAGAAGTACGAATAATATTTATATCAATTCTTTCGTCAATTCTTCCCTGCCTGCATGACATTGTTTGAAACTATATTAGTCTTTTTTGTATCCCAACTAGTCATGTTTTTTTCTCTCTTTTGAGTACAATCTCGGGTTAGAAATTTGCATTCGATTTTCGTTTGAACTGGTTAATCCCAGGAGAAAGAATTATTTTATACCATTGTGATTGTTTTCGATAGTGTTACTAGCTCTGTATTGTGCTACACTATATATTCTTTGAATAGTAGCCTGTTTCTAATTAACTTTACTTTTCATTTACTCTTCTTGCTGTCAATTCTAGCTTATTATTGCTGCTTGTGTTGCCTGTTTTTTCTCTCCTCGGTTGATATGTCTAGTCTTTTGAAAATAATTAGTCTCAAGGTTAAGGGGTTACGTAATAAAATCGAAGTGACACTATCGTTAACTCGTGGATATGGCGATGGAAGTGGCCATTGATGCCATGGGCTTAACTAAAAGGTGGCTTTAATTTGTAATAGTTTAGAATGGTCTTTGAAATGTAATAGTGATGATGACTCTTAGGGCTCTTCACGCGTTTTCCCCTCATGGAGGGTGGGTGGGGGGAAGGAATGCGTCTATTTTTCTCTGATTACCTACAAATTGTTAAAACGCATTACATATTTTTTTTCTTTTTCGAAAAATTAATTCATGTCATAAACAAGATACGGTGCTAATATTTTTGTCATAAACAGGGTCAGGGTTTGACAGCCTGGGCAGCAGATTTCCACTTAGACTTGAGTTAGCCTCACAAAAATTTGAGGTATTTGGGTAAAGGAGGAATCAAACAAGGAAGGCAAATTTTGGCTATGTCCTTGGGGGAGGCGTCATCATTTTTTTTTTGGTTTTGAGGATTCAAATGTTATGCAGCTGTTTGTGGCTGCCTCCTATCTTCCCATTTTTTCCTTGGGGTGGATGTTCCCAGTCCCTCACCAAATGAAAGACTTTTAATACTGGTGGAATGATTTCTTTGCCCTATATGACCAGATATAAAGGTAAGCAATTTTAATTCTGGATTTTTTAAGGGCTGGATTACGGTAAACGGAATGTTTAGTTCCAAAAAATATCGATATCCCCCCACCCGTCCCATAGAAGGGATTTGATTTTCCAGGGGGGGAGGTGGTCAGTCTGCCTAAACTAGTTTTCAGTGGGGAAGGGGGGTTGACCTAAGTGACATATTTCCAGAGGGGGTATAGTGGAAAAATTCAAGGCCCGCCGAGACTCTCGTTTAAATTCCGAGGCCGAGACTTTAACTAGTTTTTCAAAAATGCGAGCCCTAGATGGCGTGATCTAGAAATCCGAGCGCAACACATCACCCTGTGCCTGGTGCTCATTATCCCTTGATATTCCTTCGTTCAACCTCAAAGGGCTGGTAATCGTCGTCAAAGGATGATTCTGTTCTTACACAATGTCGATGGAGTTGTAAGTGCATTTTTACAGTTTTAAGAAACAGAACTTTCCATCAACTTTATTTTCACTTCTTTGTTTTCGACTTACCCGACGACTAATCAATGGAAGGAGCAATGTTTTCTTCGTTATCAAAGCAAACACCTTGGGGAAAGAATTCTTAAGCATGTGGGGTTAAGTAAGACGGAAACACATTTCATTTGTAAATAATGTTGATCGCTGCTGGAGTAGCTAGAGCCGAGTGTCTGATCGAAATGAAATGCCAAAAGATTTCGTAACGAACTGACTTTTTTGAAAATTGCCGTTCCATGTTGATTTTGTACCAGAATTTCAGGATATTTTTGGTAGAATGCATAGGTTTGAGTTTAAAGAGTTTGCGTTTCAGGCCTCGATCACACAAGGCACAAGGCCCTATTTGTGAAGGAGACTCATATTATTATTCTTACATGTAAATGGCTTTCCGACAACTGTAGCATTTATTTTTTATATCTTGGTCATTTTAAAGCAGCAACAAAACACTTCCTGAATTATATCAGTTTATTAAAAGCTTGTCATGTTTTTGTAAAACACAATGAAAATAAATAAATAAATTAATGACAAGAAAAGACTCGAATTAAAAAGTTAAATTGTGACTTCACCAGATGAACATATGCACACTAACATTCACATGCTCATGTCCCTCAGTCGTAGTTCGCAAAGCTTACCAAAAGCGATTTGGATGCAATAAATGATTTCGCTGCGTAAGGTAAAGTAATCCATCAAACAACGGACAGGTACCGAATGGAAAGCTAACGGCTCTGGAAAACGGCAAGTGCACTGAAAGCCAAAGAAAGTTAAGATTCCCTGACTTAAATGAAAATCTGCCAAAGGAAATGAAAATATCAGAGACGCACAATTTTACCGTAATCACGGATATGCAAATTTGTCTAACAGATATTAATAGTGAAAGTATTGCTAAACGGTGTTGAAAGGCAACTGTGATCCTCAAATCTCTGGCTTTTCTACGGGAAAATGAAGCAGAAAATAATTAAGTCACTGATTACAATGGTCAACAATTATATTTCCGTACCCCGACGCGACTCGCGTGCGGCAAAGAAAATTTTCAATTATTTCGTCTTGAGCGTAGCGGAATTATTCGTATGTGCCTGTAGTTAACGGAAATTCAACGGATAATTCAACAACACATGAAAGGTGTGCAATGTTCTGAGCTTTGCAACCGCTCCTACAGTAGTTTTCCAGCAGAACAGTTCGGATGAAACACGTCGTCCACGGTTAGAATTAAAAGCAGTCGTGTTCTCTAACTTTGGCTGGTTTAATGGACTCAGAATATTACATGGGCGACGAGGAACGGATCAAAACATGGCATTGATCGGGAAAATTGAGGAATACAACGAGAGCGAGAGCTGGATCGAGTACACCGAACGACTCGAGCATTACTTCGCGGCGAATGAAATTATGGACAACAACAAGAAGCGAGCGGTACTGCTAAGCGCATGTGGAGCAAAAACTTGCAAGTTAATCAGGAATTTGGTAAATCCAAGGAAGCCGACCGACAAGTCGTTTACAGAGTTAGTCATCCTGGTGAAGAATCACCTAGATCCAAGACCCTCTTCAATCGTCTATCGGTTCAAAATTAACAGCCGTTTTCAAAAACCGGGAGAAACAATACAACAATATGTCGCCGAACTGAGGAATTTATCGGAGCACTGTGAATTCAATGACCAACTGGAGAAAATGCTTCGTGATCAACTGGTTTGTGGCGTGAATGATGAATGCATACAGCAGAGATTACTGGCGGAAAGTCAACTGGAATTCAAGAAGGCGATGGAATTAGCCAACGCGATGGAAACCGCCGACAGGAATACACGTGATCTGAAGCACGGGAATGCAGGGAATTTGAACGAAAAACCGAAAAAACCACAAGTTCACCGCGTGACCAAGGAGCCACTGAAACAAAAACAGCTGCCAAGGAACCCGAGGCAATCAAAAGAATGCTATCGTTGTGGAGGCCAGTTTCATGATGCCGATAAGTGCAGGTATAAAGAAGAAGAGTGCTATAGATGCCGTAAGAAGGGTCACAAAGCGAACAAGTGTCGCAGTAAACGTAAAATGAGTTTTCAAAACAGCAACAAGTTTGGAAACACACATCGCCTGGAGACATCAGAAGAGGCAGAGGAAGAATGCGAAGAATACACGATGTTTCACCTAGCAGCAAAGGAAAGAGAACCGTATCGAGTCGACCTACAACTAAACGGAGTTCAGACAAGTATGGAAGTGGACACCGGCGCTGCAGCTACGGTCATCAATGAAGAAACCTATAAGAGAATCATTGATGGAAATTCTGGGAAGAATCGACCGCATAATGGGAACCGTTAAAGTAAAGCTCCGAACGTATACAGGTGAATTAGTCAAGGTCTTAGGAACTGTGAACGGTGTTGTAAATTATGAGAAGCAAGAAGTAGAACTGCAAACACTAGTAGTGGAAGGATCAGGGCCTAACTTGCTGGGAAGGGACTGGTTGAGAGTTCTGAGACTCAACTGGAAGGAGCTGTTCACAATCCAAGTTGACGAAAACAACCACGAGTCTTCGTTTGGAAGGTTGATCGACCAGTACTCGGAAGTGTTTCGAGAAAGACTTGGAACATTCACAGGCCCGAGGGCGAAGATCCATGTGGAAACAGAGGCAAAACCGAAGTTCTTGAATGCGAGACCAGTGCCATCCACCATGACAGGGAAGATTGAGGCTGAACTCAAAAGGCTGCAAGATGAGGGAACAATCGAACCTGTTCAGTTCTCTGAATGGGCGGCCCGCATTGTACCTATCCTAAAACCAGACGGCTCCATTCGTATCGGCGGAGACTACAAAACAACTGTCAATCAAGTGTCTAAGCTGGACAGTTACCCTATCCCGAAGGTTGAAGATCTCTTTGCAACTCTAGGAGGAGGTGAAAAATTCACTAAACTGGACATGAGTCAGGCCTATCAGCAATTACTACTGGATAAAGAGTCCAAACAGTAAACCATTATCAACACACGCAAAGGATTGTTCCAGTACAACCCTCTGCCCTACGGAATATCATCAGCACCAGGAATATTTCAGCGGAACATGGAGAATTTACTGCGGAGCATTCGTTATGTAATCGTCCGGGTGGATGACATACTAGTGTGCGGAGCCTGTGACGAAGATTACTTAAACAACCTGGAAGAAGTCTTGAAACGACTAGCAAGCGCGGGCTTAAGACTGCGGAAAAACAAGTGTGTGTTCATGGAACCTCAAGTAACCTACTCGGGGCACAAGGTCAGCAAGGAAGGCATTAAACCGTTGCAAGACAAGGTCAATGCTATTACCAATGCACCAGCACCTACGAATGTGTCAGAGCTCAGATCGTACCTGGGCATGATAAACTACTACCAGAAATTTCTGCCCAACTTCTCAAGTGTGTTGGCTCCACTACATGGGTTGCTACGTAACGAGACTTGTTGGCATTGGGGTAAAGACGACTGTTGAGAAGACACCAAGACCATCTGATACAGCGGTCCAGTGTTCTCCAAGCGTCTATTCCTAATCAAGAGGAAGTCCCAGCTGCCCTGATTCCAGCATCGGTGGAAGCTGAAAAGCCAGAATTACAGGTGGAAGAAACTCCGACCAGCAGTCAAGACACCCCAGCAGCAGTGATTGAGCCTGTGCAGTCTGCTCCCCAAGGTGTCCCAGAAAAACGCTACCCTACCAGGAACAGACACGCCCCTCGATACTTGGCTGATTTTGTTACTAAGTGATTTGTTAGGTTATTAGGACTGAGACACTAAAGAACTGCAAGCTAATTTTGTTGTTGATTTATTGTGATAGTTTTCATGACTTAGTGGGGGAGTGTGGAATGTTGTGAGCTTTGTAACCGCTCCTCCAGTAGTTTTCCAGCAGAACAGTTCGGATAAAACACGTTGTCCACGGTTAGAATTAAAAGCAGTCGTGTTCTCTAACTTTGGCTGGTTTAATGGACTCAGAATATTACAAAAGGTCACAAACTTCTCTCTTCCCACCTACCGTCGATTCGACTTCGACATCAAGAGTTAGTCCGATTTACGCCTCGATGAGTGGAGGCGGTGCACAATCGCTATTAATTGTATCAATGTGCATTTGTTGAGAATCTTTTGCTTCACCTTCGAAGAACACTATTTTGTCACTTCTTCAGCCACTTGCCTCTTATGTTGGAGAATGCAGCGAGAATGCATTCAAAGCACTAAAAAATAGCCATGCAATGGCGACCCACAAAAATCTAACCTGCGATCGCAGACGTATTTCTGGCTGTCGCTTCTTTCCGATGTGGGATTGGCTATTATTCCACTTCTGGTTACACTGGAGTGAGTGATTCATTTGCATACGGAATGCCCCTAACACTCATGAATGCTAAAGCATATCCACGAGTAAAAAAACGAAGAGGAATTTTTTTCATATTTAAAGAACCAAAAGGCGACACTACATTGTCTTCAGGAACCCTTCTCAAACGAAAAGGATGAAAATATCTGGTCTGCGGAATGGGGAGGACAAACTTTATTTGCTCATGGGTCAGAAAACTCAAGGGGAGTATGTATCCTTTTGAAATCTAACGCTCCTTTCAGCCTTCATATTATTTACAGTGATCCAAATGGTAGATACATTATAGCTAAACTTAAAGTGGGTGATTAAGAACTTTTTGTGGTCAATGTCTATGTACCAAACCAGCACAATGAAAAACTGACTCTTATTAAAAATTCAGTACCTGATCCTATAGCTAAAACAGATATTACAAAATTAATAATCACAGGAGATTGGAATTGTACTTTAACGCCAAAAGATAAAGCAGGTGGCCTTCCTTGGAGAGAAACAGGATATAGAAACTCGATCATTAGCCTTATGAAAGAATTTGGCCTAAATGATATTTATCGTAAACTTCATCCGAACACTAGAGCTTTCACTTATGAGTCCAAAAGCTTAAAGGTGAAATTGAGAATTGATTATCTCTTTTATCTCCAACCCAATGACTGCTAATGTGAAAAACGCGGAAATCCGCGCGTCTATTGCCCCTGAACACAGGGCTTTTTTTATCTCTAGAAATTGAAGGAGATTTCAAACGGGGCCCAGGCTCCTGGAAATTTAACAACCAGCTGCTGGAGGAGGAAAATTACCTTCAACTTGTGAGCAGGACATATCCAGAAATTTTAGAAAAGTATTAAGATCTTGAAATAAACGATTACTTTGGGAAATGATTAAAATGGAAATTCGCGCCTCCACTATTACCTACTCCAAGAAGAAAAGGAGAGAAACAAAACAAAGAGAAATAGAATTGCAAAATGAAATCAACAAACTAGACCGGAAAATATGTAACGATAATTGCCTTGACACCAATACTTTAAATAAATATGAAGAAGCTAAAAAGCAACTGAAAGATTCATATGACATGAAAACATGAAAAGAGAGAGAGAGAGAGAGAGAGAGAGAGAGAGAGAGAGAGAGAGAGAGAGAGAGAGAGAGAGAGAGAGAGAGAGAGAGAGAGAGAGAGAGAGAGAGAGAGAGAGAGAGAGAGAGAGAGAGAGAGAGAGAGAGAGAGAGAGAGAGAGAGAGAGAGAGAGAGAGAGAGAGAGAGAGAGAGAGAGAGAGACAGAGAGAGAGAGAGAGAGAGAGAGAGAGGGAGAGGGGGAGAGAGAGAGAGAGAGATCGTTTCCCAAAATTTCTGTTCCCTGTGATTTTTTGAGGAAAATATCTTGGCGTAATGTTTCTCATCTGTTTCTAGCAGTGTAGTTGGACAGAAATGATGGCAAACATTACGTCTGGAGTGCTTTTGATTTTCGTTGAGTTTGCTTGCTGATTTTAAAAGCACCAATTTCATAGATTTCCTTGGAACTCTGAGAACGAACAAAGAGGCCCGAAACAGTCCTCTCTTAGTTTAAAGTTCACTTTTTGAAAGGGACTCTCAGAAAACCGCCAAATACGTAAAATCCGCCGTATTTAAGAAAACAAATGAGCAGGTCAACTGCAACTTCAAAGGCCAGCAAGAAAACTGTACGTACAAATGTGCATACAAATGTTATTTAATTAATACTCCTCTTTTAAACTGCAAATATCTAAGAGGAGAATATGTTAATATATTACAATACATATAAGACACTTGCAGTTGAAAAAGGAAGTATTAAATAATGCATATATTCTAAATATCCGTGAAATCCATAAAATCCGCCGTATTTTTAAAAAGATATCAGCCTGTCAACTGCCACTTCAAACTGGAAGTTCAAAGGCAGCAAGAAAACTCTAGTTAGGGTGGATTTCACGGATTTTACGGAAATTGTACATACAAATAACAATTAATACTCCTTTTTTAAACTGTAAGGATCTTTAAAGAGAATATATTAATATATCATATATATGTAATATATATTAGATACTTACAGATAAAAAAGGAAGTATTAAATTATGTATATTCCAAATATCCGTGAAATCCGTCAAATCCGCTGTATTTTAGAAAAAGATATCAGCCTGTCAACTGCCACTCAAAACTGGAAGTTCAAAGACCAGCAAGAAAACTGTATTTAGGGTGGATTTCACGGATTTTACGGAAATCATACATTCGAATGTCATTTAATACTCCTCTTTTAAACTGTAAGTATCTAAGAAGAGAATATATTAATATATTATAAGATATGTAAGATCCTTGCAGTTAAAGAAGGAAGTTTTAAATCATGCTTATTCTAAACATCCGTGAAATCCGTAAACTCCGCCGTATTTAAGAAAAAGATATCAGCCTGTCAACTGCCACTTCAAACTGGAAGTTCAAAGACCAGCAAAAAAACTGTGGTGTTAGGGTGGATTTCACGGATTTTGCGTAACATGACTGATGCAATATGGCCTAATACCTCTCTTTTAGATGTCTTATAATGTTCATTTGGCAGACAGTTACAGTTAGCAAAAGGACTATAAACAACAATTATCTAACAGTTCCATGAAAAAAATTCTGCTGTAAACTAGCACATTGTCAAAGAGTGGAAGTTCTTGCTCTTCGAAGAAAACTGTAGGTAGGGCGGGTTTCACGGTATTTGCGGACAAAACAACCTTCACCCAGTGATTTTAGATTCATGGACAAATTGTCATTGTCAACTTTTTTTTCGAAATGTGACATGATCAACAACGACCCTGACGGTACCAGATGATTGTTACCCCTTTTGTCATGAATTAGTGCAATTAACAACTTCTGCACCTAGTAATCAAGACATTTATTTCTTGATGTGCGATGCTTAGTAAAGTGCGTAACCAATGTGAAATAAACAAGGAACTGAACTTGGGCTGCTTTAATAGAGTTCGGCTGCTGATTGATACTTATTATCATGGGAAAGTAATGGAAGCAGTGTGTCGTGGAGTCTAACGAACTACATCGACACCTGTTGCTTCAATCGTTTGTTTTGCCTTCTGTGATCTACATCAGAGCTATGAAAATGCAATATGACTTAATACTTCGCTTTTACACTGAAGATGTCTTATAATGTTCATTGGAAGACAGTTACAATTAGAAAAGGGACTATAAATAACATTTATCTAACAGTTCCGTGAAAAATGTTCTGCTGGTAAACTAGCACATTGTCAGAGAGTGGAAGCTCTTGTTCTTCGAAGAAAACTGTAGATAGGGCGGATTTCACAGTATTTGCGGACAAAAAACCTTCACCCAGTGATTTTAGATTCATGGACAAATTGTCATTGTCAACTTTTTTTCGAAATGTGACAACATGGCTACCAACGACCCTGACGGTACCAGATGATTGTTACCCCTTTTGTCATGAAAAAGTGCAATTAACAACTTCTGCACCTAGTAATCAAGACATTTATTTCTTGATGTGCGATGCATAGTTAAGACCGTAACCAATGTGAAATAAACGGGGAATTAAACTTGGGCTGCTTCAATAGAGTTCGACTGCTAATTGCTACGTATTATCATGTGAAAATAATGGAAGCAGTGTATCATGGAGACTAACGAACTACAACAACACCTGTTTCTTCAATCGTTTTGTTTTGCGTTATGTGATCTACATCAGAGCTACGAAAACAAGCTCGACCTTGACCTTGAATACTTCAAAGGTTTTTCGCCAGTAATTAGGCTTCTTTGTTGCGACAATATAACAAGACCTGAAAATAATTACACTAAACACGACAGGGACGTGGCATTTTTCATTTGTACCTCAAATCAAACACTTCTATCAGTTTCCTTTGACTTTTAAATATATTCCTCGTGATTATCACAAATAAATTTTCGTATAAAATAGGGGCCTACTCTGGGAAGAAATCACTACACTGAACATGAACAAGACAAAATATCCTTGTAGACAACTCAACAGCCAGGCCATAAAGAGCTCAGCTTTATGCTTCATTAGCCCCATCATCGTTGGGAAGTGTAGGATAGTGAAAGCTCAATGTGTTTGTAAAATAGACGAAGGAGGCCTACAGAAAGCCTGGAACAACGTGTGTAAGACAAGAGATGTTTGCGATAAGGCAATTTGTGGTAAGAATCTGCATATCTGATGACCATCTTGTCTTTGAATTTTAAAAGGTCTTGTTGCTTAAAAATGGTCGGTTTTTTTCTTAACAGGAGTGAAAAACGTCGCATTTTTCTTTGGCGCTATCGGTGCCCAAGGTCCCAGAAAAAGCCGAGGAAAAAAGGGAGCCACTGCAGAGGAATATGCAAGCGATGAAAACAATGACGAAGTATTGACATCCAGTCAAGCAGCAAGCGCTGCAAGTCAAGATTGGATTTCTGAACATCAAACAATCATCAATGGCAAATTATGCCCATCCATCAACTACTGGATAGCCTTAACTACTCCAAATGGTGCCCCGGCAAACCCTATTGTCATTCACCGTGCACTCTTGGAATGCGGCGTGGAGACTATGGCACAACAGGTATGTGAATGTTTATTTTAACAGCGTTTCTTGAAAGCACTGTATGATGAGATGGGTAGTATATTTCGAACTGAGGCCATGTTTTCTCTCCGTTTTAATGGCGTATTGCTGATTACCATTTGGACATAACAAAAAAAAAAAAATCACGAAAATCCATCGTTTAGAAATGAGTTATGATCGAGTTGGACCATTCAAAGTCACTATTCAATATTTCGAGACATTTCCAAACAGAAAAATTAGTCAACACACTTAATCTTCTAACAGTTCCATAAAACCAAATTGATGGATTTGCAATAATTCTATTCGCAGGTACCCTGTTATGAGGGCAAGGAGTCGGCTGTCATGAAAGAACTATTCAAGGTCTTAAAAGATCACAAAAATCCCATGATCCAGGAACTAGTGAACTCTTCGTATGAACATTGCTTCCGAAATGAGATGGAAAGTGTGCTGGGTGAAGGGAACTTGATGGACTCGCAAGATTGTGGAACAGAGAAGGTGACCAGAGTCTGGCTCACAAATTCGACTTTCAGCTTCACGTTGCGGTTGTCCATCACAAAGCTTCAAGATGCAAAGTTGGAAATTGATATGTTTGGTTTTCAAGAGGACAGCAGGCAAAGTGCAGACGAAGAAGCAAGACTGGCGGATAAATTGACTGTGCTCGTAAATGACATAGGAATCGCGATGAAGAAAATGGAATACGCCCTCTTTTGTGGAAAAGTTTACAAGAAACTTCCCTCGGCCATGTACACTTACGCTTACAAGTGCGAAGTCCGCGCATTCATAAATAGCCTGGCAGCAAACGAGTTCTGACTGCTTAAGGACATGAGAAAAATAATTGACATACTTTCGGACCCAGACTGCGAGGTGGTGCGTCCTATCTCCATCGATTACAATCTGATCGAAGTAAATGGCGGATACTGCTGGTCCATCAAGGAGAGGTGTTTTGTGCAGAACCCGATTCCGGATGAAAAGATCGGCATCATCACCCCGAGAGCTTTCACGAAGTACGATCAGGGTGAAGAGCCTGACCCCAAATACTTCAAAGAAATTCTAGAGAACAGCCTCTCAGAAGTGGAAATTAGTGAATTTTGTGAGGATTTCTTGAAGCTTCTAAACTTTAACAAGAAAGGCCACAAGGATAGAGTACAGTGCCTGACTGGTGATGCAAATAGCGGCAAAACCAGCCTTTTCCATCCTATCCTCGGGCTTGTGCACCACACCAACATAGCGACTATCACAAAGCAAAGGGTATTCAACAAGGCCATGATCACAAAATCCACCGAAGTGGTCTTCATTGACGAGGCCTCGCCGTCAAGCATGGACATCGACGACTGGAAGATCTTGACCCAAGGGGGCTACACCGCATGCGACGTTAAGTACCAGACCGCAAAGTCCTTTATCAACCGCTGCCCCATGCTGTTGACGGCACAAACGAAATTGCAGTTCAAGCCTGAAGACCAACCCGCAATGGACCGCAGGCTTCGAAATTACAACTTCAAGAGTCTCCCGCATCCAAAGAAAGGAGCCGCCAAATGGCTAAGAAGACACCCAATGGAGTGCATTGTGTGGGCAGCAGCACAAGCCAGTAGGTGCGTGGCATCAGCCACCGAGGATGAGCTAAGTGACGAAGATAGCGCGGACGATGATGTACTGGGAGCGACGGAAAAGGAAGAGCTTCGCACGTTGTGCTTGGACAATGTCCTAGATGAGCGCGATTGCCCAACTGTCGAGGCGGGTGCACAGAGCGGTGCAATAGAAAACACTCAGGAGGACTTGGACTCAAGTCAAGACGACCAGACCATCGGTGCATTAAGGAGAATTATGGAGCAGAGCTCTCAGAGGTCACTCCGCCACCGCCAAGTTTCCGTCATGTTGCAAGCACGACTCGACCAGCGGGAAAGACAGAGGCAGGCAGAGGAGACGGTGTACCGACACAGACAGCGAAATCTCCTGTCGATGGGCGTCGCAAGCGAACATGTGGCGCTGCTTCCGAGGGATGCATTGGAACCCATGCCCACGCAAATCAGCGAGGACTTGGCTGCCTTCAGGCAACAGACCCTTCGGGAAGACTTGAAGACAAGGCGAGAGAGAGCACTTGCTGCATTTCAAACACCCTGGTTACAACAGACGGAGCACGAACTTCACGAGCTCGCCAGGACACTACAGGGATCAGCCCTGAGTCGGGAGAGGAGGGCGTCCACGGAGGCCTACCGCGAGGTCCTGCAAGACAAGCTGAGACAATTCCACCAGAATCACGGAACGGCCGGTTGCCAGTTGGCCTTGGACCAGAGGAAGCGATCGTCTGTTGCCCTGGGCCTACTGAAGAAAGAACACAGGCATCTTGTCACCAGCCTCTTCCAGTGCCTGCCCATTGCAGAGGATGTGTGCCAGTCGATCCGGACCGGAAGAGATGGCAACGAAGCATCTTCCTCGGGCTACAGAAGCAACACAGCTGTATCGCAGGATGTTCCACCTCAGTGCGGAGACAGCAGTGACGAGGAAATGTTCATCACGCCCGCCCCGAGTACGCAGCTAAGCCCCTGCGATGCAACTACACCAACTTCGTCTACCATGCACGATCTTGCCATTTCAGAGGACCTCATGCGGACCAGTACTTCGCGAAAAAGACCCACGTCTGGAGAACTAACTCTAGTCAGGAACAAGAAGCCACGCAAAACAATTCTGAGCTATTTTAGCCAGTAGTTAGATATAGAGAAACACCGAAACACAGCGAAAATGTAAAATGAATGCTAGAGTTTGTTTTTGGGTAATTACACACACGGTTGGAACTGGAACATGTACGGTTAAGCTAGGTCGACTTGAAAAAATTATTATTACATTATATACATCAGTGTGTTTGTGAATGGTGATAGAAAATGGCCATTGAAAAAAAAACAAAAGAGAGACATAGAGAGAATTAAAATGAAGGTTGCGTCGTTGACTACATTTGCAGTGTTTTTGTTGTTGTTTTATTCGCTCAACGGCATTTTCGTGGCAGCCCTTTTCTTAAGAGAATCGGCAGTTCTACCCTCCTGAAACCTGAAATCTAGATCTCTCAATATCGCTGTACACTGTCCAAATCCGTGCTTAGTTATTCCTTCCTTTAGAAAATAGTCCTCTTCTGCTGTGAATTTCAAAACATGACGAATGTTCCTCTGAGAGCGCAAGATTCTTTTAGGCAGGGCGTCCTTTTTGGGGGAGGTGTTGACATTTTCCACTGGTTCAACAGAAGGCCCGGCGGTGGAAGTTGAATCGCCGAGTCTTGCGTTGACGTCCTCGTCCACTTCTGACCCCTTGGCGCCTTGTAGTTTCTGTAGGCACTCGTGACCCTTCAAAGCAACTTCTCGGGATCGTTGTTTTTGATAGTGAACTTTAGCAACGGCAGAGCTGTGTTTTTGGTCTTCCGACAAAATCCTCTGCTCTTCGCTAGTGAGCTGGTTGAGGCTCTGCGTTTCAACAATTTGGCGATAACGCGTGGGATGGATGTACTTTCCAATTGCATCAAACACCAGTTTGCTCATGATCTCGCCCAATTTACCATGCTGGCCTCCATTTCTGTTGACGAGAACGAAATCACACTTGGGTTTAAGCAAAGGTCTAACGTACGAGATATAGCCATTGAGCACTTGCATGTTTGCGTCGGAAAGAGTCAAAGAATCAAATCCATACTTTCCGGCAGTCTTGAACGTTTTCTGATCAATGAATCCACCCTTTTTCTTAGCTGCATCAATCATGTCCACCATCAAATATTGATAAGTCATAGGACGTGACCCCTTCACTTTGATGAACAGATACATGGCTACGAATTTCGTGGCAAATGTCAAGTCCGAGGGGTTAACTTGAGCTGGACTCGATTTACACATCTTCACGGTATTTTCGTAGCGCGGCAGATGGAATTTCACGACCTCCAACAGCTCCTCCATTGTTGCCCAGTGGCCTCTTGCTTCCAGTGTTTCAATGTCTAAATCTTGTGTCCACTGCAATCGCATCATCTTTGCAACTGTCTTTCGTGCTCTTTTGAGGTACAACTCTGTTGCAGAGAACTTTTGAAAGACTGCCTCTGATGCGCCATGAAGTTTTCTGAAGTCGATCATTTCAGAAATGGCGTCTATGTAGCCTAAACGCCCACCATGGCCGAGCTTGCATTCGTCTTGTAAGTAGTCGATAAACTTGAACAACAAATTTGGAGAACATAAACTAAAGTCCACCACGTCAAAAGTCAACTCTTCCTCGTCTTCACAGCAAAATCTTAGAAACTTAAAGCATCTTGTAACTATTTGTTGCGCTGCACGATCCTTCTTGTAACCGCCACCACTTCCAGTCAACCATTTTGTTAACAACTCGGCAATGTCACACGATAATGAAAACGAAGGAAGTATCTTTACGGCATGCTTTGTGGTTTCAGTTGTTTGATCTTGAATTGGTTTCACCATCGGAACATTTCGCGAATCTGTGATTTCTTTCGAATTGGGCTTTTCATCAAAATAAAAGAACCAACTGTGCTTGTTATAAACATGTTTTCTGCACCCTCTTTGACTTTGAAATCCATCATGGTCGCACTCTTGTATTGGGCAGTGATACAAGCTGTTGGTTTCATCTTTTTCCAAGTGAAGCCGTTTCGGTTTGGGCGACGCTCCATCGATATCCGACCAATCGACTTTATACTTCTTGCTCATTTTGCCTTTTAAGCGCATCTAGTCAACACGATCTCCTTTAAATCTGAACCATAACCGAGGAGCGGATGACGAGCAAAGGAACTGCATATATGTTTGCATTTGCCAAAGCATGCCCTTACTTGCCCGCCCTCATTACTATTGTGCAAAATTCATGACAGTGACATGCCACCAAACTCGCCCAAGCAGGTCTGAGCGCGCCTTCTTGTTTGCCTCATTCCCAAAGGCAACCTTAATTTGGGAACAAAATGGGAATGCGTAGAAAAATGGTCCAAAATCTGTTCTCAAACGACCAATTTGGGAACAATATGTTCTATTCACAGAGAGGAACTCGGAACAAAACAGCCCTAAATGACCAATTTGGGAACAATGTGTTCCATCAACAGATAGGAACTCGGAACAAAACAGTCCTTACTTATCAATTTGGGAACAATGTGTTCCGTGCACAGATAGGAACTCGGAACAAAACAGTCCTTATTTATCAATTTCGAAACAATGTGTTCCATGCACAGATAGGAACTCGGAACAAAACAGTCCTAAGTTATCAATTTGAGAACAATATGTTCCATTTACAGTTGGGAACTCGGAACAAAACAGTCCTTATTTATCAATTTCGGAACAATGTGTTCCATCAATAGATAGGAACTCGGAACAAAACAGTTCTTATTTATCAATTTGGGAACGAAGTGTTCCATTAACAGATAGGAACTCGGAACAAAACAGTCCTAAATGACCAATTTGGGAACAATGTGTTCCATCAATAGAAAGGAACTCGGAACAAAACAGTCCTAAATGACCAATTGGGGAACAATGTGTTCAATTTACAGATAGGAACTCGGAACAAAAAAGTCTTAAATGACCAATTTGGGAACAATGTGTTCCATTTACAGATAGGAACTCGGAACAAAACAGTCCTTATTTGTCAATTTGAGAACAATATGTTCCATTTACAATTGGGAACTCGGAACGAAATATTCCTCTTTTACACTAGAGTGAACGTTTTGTTCCTACCTTGTAAAACATCTGGTCCTCTTATAGTCAATAGGAACACAAAAACGAGGAACAGTCCATACTAGAGGAACGTTCCTTTTGGAATACAGGAACAGCCAACGAAACTTAAAATCAGCAAAAAAAAGAATCAAAGACTATGGAAAAACCCCAAAAAGCGTAATTCAAGCGCTTTGGCGAAATGAAAACAATCTTTAAAATTTGGTGAAGTCTCATTCAATCGAAGGCAGCAAAACGAGCCAAAATCAAATTTTGGTAAATGTATAAGAGAGAGAGAGAGAGAGAGAGAGAGAGCCAGAGGCACGGGCACTTTTGTAACGTGATAGGGAACTTTTGTCACGAGGCTAGGGAACTTTTGTAACCCAGGGCACTTTTGTAATGTTCGATAGGGCACTTTTGTAACAATAGGGCACTTTTCTAACAAACTGACACTTTTGTATCAAGTTGTACAAACTCCAACTGTTGTTGTTCCCATTATTTAGAAAACAGGTCATGCACATGATTAAACGCGATAACCTAAAGTACCGCATTTATTCGAATAAACGCCGCGGCTTTTAATAAATTTTTGGCACTTAAAGGGGAAGTATCACGCAAATTTGCTGTCATTTCAAAACCCAAAAATGTTTTGTCTGTCAGCAGAAACAACGAAATAATTGTCAAGTTTGTTAAAAATTATCACCCCAGTGCAATAAAACTGTCGATTAGTGCCTCTGGCCAGTGACAGGGTTGGCTGGTTTGGATTGAAACTTGAAAAATATTAGGCTAATGTTTTTCAAGTTCTCGCTCTTTTGTTTTCAAAATGCGCTAGAACAGATCACAAGTTGTTTCTTTCAAGAATTGAGTTGATTTCGTTCCTCTCGTCATTCTAGAATTATTTGGCAGCTGATTGAAGGTCTTATTTCATCATTTTTAACAAAAGATATCAAAAAACCCATGATACTTCCCCTTTAAGATGCGGCGTTTATTTGAGGGCGGCGTTTATTCGAGGGCAGCATTTATTGCAAACCTTGTAACAACAATTGAGAATTTATTGTGTCATTTAAACGTCTGTCGAGCTTATTGAATAACTTCCTACGTGCAAACACTGAGAACAACTTATTTGCATAAGTCACTGGCAAAAGAAAGAGAGAAATCAGACTAGTTGTACCGGCAAGATTCTCGGCTGATACCACGGAATTGCGCATCGCAGAAGTTTTAGAGACTGAGCTAAGCAGCCAAGCTACGAAGTATAGCCAGTTTGAACTAAATAACATTACAATCGAGAAAAATAAATTTCCACGTATGGTTTAGATTGAATGTTGTCTTTTGTTTTTAAAGATGGGTAGTTGAATTGCTTATATTGGTGATAAATAGATGCTTCGAATAAACGCCGCAATGTCGAGAAAGATCGCGGCGTTTATTTGATTTTTGCTTGTCCCTGCGGTGTTTATTCGATGGCAGCATTTATTCGAATAGTTACGGTACACTTATTTCACTTTATGACCAAGACGCTGAAGCACACATTTCAACTTTTTGTGTATTTTAAGTATTGCTTGTGTTACTTCACTATTTTCAAAAGAACAAGATGCAATTTAGTTACTTTTGTTAACTTAACTGGAACTAACATATTCCTTTATTTCATGGGAAAATCAATTACAACAGAGTTAATAGCTTATTGATGCTGACGGGATATGATAAACGTGCGGGGGCGTTTGATTGCCCATATCCTGTGCTATGTTTATAAAGATAATGACTGCCTGAAAATTTTTGAAATATTGTGCCACTAGTGCGTGGTAAGAATGGTACGTACAACAACCCTAACAGAGCTGAAGAAACAGCTTAACAACTAACCTAAATGTCGAGTGTCTTTACATCATCCGAGTGCAATTTCCGCTACAAGAATATTCCAAACATTGCGTTAACCACGCAAACAAAAGAACAAATCGTGTGGCTGCGGCTTTCTGGGTATTTTTCGACAACTGCAACGTTTTGCTAAAACAATGAACAATCTCGCATGCACTTGAATCAAGTGTCTTTATCATGGGCAATAGAGCGGTTTTCAGGTCAACATCAACAGTTATTGTTGCTCCTTTGGGTTGATGAGGTCTGAAATTGAACAGAAACACCGCGCGCTAATTTATTTTTTTACTGGCCAAAGTACTAAACTTCGTGCTAAAAAGTATTGAAAACCACTCCATTACCTAATGTCTTATCATGCTTAATATTAACTCAACCGAACAAGAACAAGATAAACTTATTGCAAATACTTGCCATAGAAGAATTTAACAACAATCCGAGGTACAGCCAGTCCGTGAGAGGTGTAATCCTCGGAAAATCCTGAATGCCTTGTTAACTGGGCCTATTCAGATTGTGATTGGCAATTTTTTGCAACTTTTCGGGGAATGTGAGAAACTTTGTAGCAAAGAAGTAAATTCGTGCATGCAACATTTCCTCCGCATCAAAACATTTAATTTTGAAAGCAACTTTCAAGATTTGTCAGAAATGCATTTTGTACGTATTCCAATTATCTTTTTATAAGCGATCTTTTGGAGCAAGTTTGACACAATCTTGAAAGGCCTACTCTAAGCTAAGAATGTTGAACCCACTTGCCTTTGGGCCCTTTTAGTTATCTGTTTGTTAGCAGGCGTAGGTTGCTCATAAGGCCAAATTATCGCTTTTACCCGTCAAAGTTTAAAAATAGTGTTAAACAACCCTAAATGTTTTTAGGTTTGCCCATCTTGGAAGCCCTACTTTGACGCCTTTCATATTTTAACCGTTTAACCGGTTGATGACCGTGTCCAATAAAACTAACAGCGCTAAAACCATGAGAAAAGAGAATAGTTTCTTGGTATGACCCTTAATAAATAATATGTATAAATTATGGCGTGAATTAAACTGCATAAGTTACATCTCAGACGGGCCTCTTGTTTGTGTTCCTTTAAAATGAATGAAACACACCCTTCGTTCAAAGTTTCATGCCGATGTTGACTGTTTGGATGTGTTCACACTTGTAAATTTCAGTGTTATGATCTTGGGTCGCTTTGTTCGCGGCTTCGTCGCCAATAGATTGCGCAAGCAAATCACTAATCTGATACCGATTCTGGAGTTTTTTTGAGAAGAAAAAAGGGGTGGGGTTGTCTGCATTTCGTCAGCCACTGCCTCCTTGTTTTAACCAAAGCCTAACTGGAAATTCGTCCGTAGACAACTAGATGTATTGAAATTCTAAAAAATCCTCTCAAAAAGAAAAAAAAATTGAATAAAAACAAAGATATAATGGCAACTGCAGTGATAGAAAAATGCGAGATATACGCAAAAGGCAATTATAAGTAGTTTAGAACAACCAAAATTTACAGGCCTGGTGCATCGTGCGTTACTTATCGCAGTGCCTTCTGATTTCCATCATTGTCTTTAATGAATCAATTGAGTCCATAGTATCACTGCTACTTTATATTTTCTTGATTGAATCTGAACCTCACTGTGGTCTGCCCTGGAGCCTTTAGGGTGTTTTCTTGACACCGACGTTGTGGTCAATCTATAATATAAAGGCTCTCACTATTGATTAAAACGTTCCTTTAGGATACGTTTCCGGTATGTAGAAATGCACAACAGCAATTTTTTGCATGTAAACCTATTCCCATTATACCTTTCATGGTCATTCACTGATGCAATGAGTCACACATTCAACTATGTAAGCAATATATCAGTATCCTCAATAACGCAAAATGCGGCAAGGTTGAATAAAACCTTTTCACAGTGCTAGTTCCCTTGCATTTTATAGGAAAGACGTAAAATTTTTATCACTTATTTCTACTGTGGTAATGTCTAGATTGATGCCCCTTTTGGTTCTTATCTCTAAAGAATTTATGTACAAATCACTTGTTGGAACTTCAAGCAAATAGGGACGTTTTGTAACGTTGCCGGTTTTAAGACATTAGTAACTTAAAAAATTCATAAAAAAATAAAAATACATCCAATTCGCTTCAATTTTTCTTTGTCAAATTACCAAAGGACGTCTTAATCTTCCCTCAAAATCGTGTGAATGTTGGCTAGTTCAAATTGGCTAAATTGCTTTTCCAAAGTGACGATGCAAAAAACGGGCTTTTTCCAAATCGTGATTCTTTTCATGGACATGAAAAGTCAAACACAAACACGGCGAATTTTTCTGGGCCGCAATATCTCCAATTTAAATTACTGTGGTAATCGAGAGAATCGTATGGCATAGGAATGGTAAGGTAAGAGCTACAATTTGGCAGAGAAATCGATCAAAAAGCTTTTTAAGAAGTGCTTACCACGGAGTAGGGATCTTTTGTAACCTCCTAGCCATAATAAAGCGTCTTAATCCCTTTGATTTTAAAGTTATTTCTTGAATTTTGGCCTGCAAGGGGTTCATTATTAAAGGCTTCCACTGAAAAGTTGTTGTGCGTTACCACGTAAAAATGGGCAAATTATTGCAAAAGGAGGGAAATGTTACAAAAGTGCCTGACGATACCTATGGGGGGGGGGGGGGGGAGAGAGAGAGAGAGAGAGAGAGAGAGAGAGAGAGAGAGAGAGAGAGAGAGAGAGAGAGAGAGAGAGAGAGAGAGAGAGAGAGAGAGAGAGAGAGAGAGAGAGAGAGAGAGAGAGAGAGAGAGAGAGAGAGAGAGAGAGAGAGAGAGAGAGAGAGAGAGAGAGAGACTATTTCGCTCCAAATCTCGCTAGATTGAGCAGGGAGATAAGCCTACAAAATACTTCTTTAATTTAGAAAAGAGAAAATATGAAAAGAAAGTAATCAAGGAACTAAAAACTGAGAATCCTGCTGAGCTGAGCCATTAACCAATATCAAGAACATAGGTAACAAAATTGAGGAACACTTTAGACAGCTTTTGAGTCGTCAAATAGTGGAAGATGAAACCATGAATGAAGTTAACTTCGACTCATTTGTGGAAGAGCTAGAGATCCCTAAGCTAACAAAGGATAAACAACATCTTATGGAACACGACTTATCAATTAAAGAAATCAAAAATGCTATAAAACAGAGGTGTCTCGCATCCAAGCAATGTAGCGTGTTAGATACCTGAACCCTATATCAAATTAAATCTTATAGAGCTGGCTATCCAACTAAACCAAGAATTTTGAAATAAAATGAATTGCCGAATTTTTAGCGCTGTTTTCTCGAATCAATTTTTTTCACTTGGAGGAGACACTTCAAAAAGCTAAAACTCAAAAGGAATTTGTTCGTTTGCCTTCAAATTTGGATAGTAGCTAGTTTACCATATAAACAACAAAAACATGTCTGTGAATTTTTTCTCCGAGAGCGATTTTTGTACGATTACTCCACATTTTTTTCATCCTATTTCGAAAATGCTCTATAACTTTTCATTGCGATTGAATATAGCAAAATGCAGACACGTTTTTTAGCGCTTTGGGTCTGGAAACTGAGGAACAAATTAAATCAGCGAAAAACAAAATTCGATTTCACTTGTAGCTTTAAAAAGGTGATTCGGACGCTCGCATTTAAAGGTCCTGAAAAATTTCACAATTCATTTTATGCCTCCCCAGTTTGGGCAAATTTGCCGGAATATCTTAGCCTCCTAATTAAGGGTGCGCAGAAAAAGCCTTACGAGATAATCTTTCCTGGGCTTCCCTACAGGGACGTACTTGTGCGCTGTGGTCTTCATACTCTCTCGGATCGGTGCGCTGCAGCATGCACTAAGTTTATCCAGAGAGTTCAGGACTCTGGCGTCCTTGCTAACTTGCTACCACAGTGCACAACTGTGTCCCATGGATACAATCTACATTCAGCAACCATCAGAGAGGATCCCACCATGGCCTCTACTAACTGTCTTGACAAATATATTACATATAGATATTCTTAGTAAAATGTTTAAATGTTTAATGTTTCATGTTAATGTATATATATATGATTAGTACCCTGACCACCCTTGTAATTTAGCTGTTAAGCTACAAAAAGAGTAATTAAACTGATTATTATTATTATTTATTTATTTATTTATTTATTTATTTATTTATTTAAAATTCTTGGTATAGTTTGATAGCCAGCTCTATAACCTTTAATTTGATATAAGGGTTCAGGTATCTACAGTTTAAACCGGACGCGCTACCTTGCTTAAACGCGAGACACCTCTGAAGGTATAGGGTAAGCTTAAAGGAAGGCACACAGGGCAAAATATTAAGCTTTTAAATGACTTAATGTCTTACACCGAAAGCAATAAAATCTCCGGTATCTTTCTTTTTGTAGACTTTGAAAATTCTTTTGATTCTCTAGAATGGGATTTTTTGCATAGGGCTCTAAAAGCTTTTAACTTCAGTCCAGCCATTAGAAAATGGATTACAATCCTCTACAACGATGTTGAAAGTGGAGTGACGAATGGGGGCTATAATTATGACCAACCAATTTTAAACATCTAGAGGCATACGGCAAGGCTGTCCGCTTGGCCCATTTTAAAATATTCTTTCTGTAGAATTGTTAGCGCTGAAACTCCGCTATATTCCAGAGTGTAAAGGTATTTCTCTTCCAAATTCTCAAGAAGTGAAGCTATCTTAATTTGCCGATGACACAACACTCATTTTAAGTGATATAGACTCCCTTAAAGCATCTTTGCATCATATTAACAGCTTCGGAGAAATATCAGATATTAAATTAAATGTTACAAAGACAAAAGCTATGTGGATTGGATCAAAGAAAGAGTGCAAGAATAAGATAATGAACTTCGCACCTTTAAGAGAACCTATAAAAATCCTTGGTGCGGAGAGGTCAGCGGTCAGCGATGGTGGATAGACGTGGATTTTAGAGCTCCGCTTAGTTCTGGCTAGACGGCGCGTATTCCACCACATAAATAGCGAAAAAACATTGTAATAGCACTTTGGTTCGGTTAGAGAGACCGAAAGAAGCAAATTGGTAGCTTTTCAAGCGGAAATGTCCGAAACTCCTTCTGACACGTGTTCACTCGAAGAACTTTATAGGGTCGAAGACTTAAAGGACATCTCGAAATCCTAGACGAAACTTCACACAAATATAGGAGCAGAATTCTGCCAGGTTCATAAGAAACTCAAGGAAACAACTGACCGAGTCATGGAATTGGAGAAGGCGATGTCACACTTTGAAAATGAGCAGTTGGAGATGAAGGAAAGTACGATACCCGGGATAATAGAAGAGGCTGAAAAGCCCGACAAGTCCATACGCGACGAACTTCTTGCCCTGAATCTTTGGGGCAGGAAATGGAATCTCATTTTTCACGGTATAACCGGGGAGTTAAAAAAAACTTCTGAAGCTACAAGACACAAAATTCAAGAATTCTTCAATACTACACTCAAGATGGATCCAGGTGAAGTGAAATATATTAATTTCGCTGCGTGCCATAGAATTAGAGGAAGCCGAGACGCAACTAAAGAGTCGATCATCGTCAGGTTTGTCGACCTGCAACAGCGGGATTACATTCTTAATCTAGCCAAGAAGCTCCCAAAAGGATCAGGTTATGGAGTGAGGGTCGATCTACCACCAGAGCTCTCGAAGCTTAGAGGCCGACTTCTCAAGAAGAAATGGGAGCTTCCCTTTCAGCAACAAAAGGAGGCGAAATTAAAGTATCTACAGAAGGCCCCATTCATTCAACTAGTCGTGGCTGGTCAGGTTCAAGAATCGGGTTGAACTATGGAAAAAGCTAAGTTATTGCCTGTCTTACTGAGTAAAAGCTAATTTCGAGAATAGCATATCTAATAATTATGTCGCTATTAACATTTTGTTTAAGTACTTCTAGTACGCGCGAGTCGCAGCACAGGACATCATTACTATAAGCCAGAAGCTGCAATCGCTAACAGGACGCTACTTGTTGTGTTTGTTTAGTGTCTGTTTGTTCTTGTTCTGGATTGATAAGTCTCAATCTGTTTTCGTCTTACATATGCAAATATATATATATTTATTGTAGCGTTTGCTCTGTGCCAGCAAATCAATTCTACCCCTCAAGCAGTTTAAGGCCTGGGTTTGAAGGGTGTTCAGAAATTATGAATGATCCCCTATATCTTTGGTTTGTCTGCCTAGAACAGGATGAAATTTTCCCTGAACATTAAACTTGATGTTTCCTTTTGCCTTAACGTATAATTTTGATCACGTGACACATCACGTGACCAAAAAATGAGAATATCGTAAATCGACGATATGGCGGCGAATATTCTTTATAAAGATAACTGAATTAGTGTTTCCAAAGCAGATTTTAAATATTTAACTTTCTACGTTTGGAATGACTGTCCTTAAGTTTGTAAATTGGAAAAATCAACGATCAAAGGTTGAATTAAGGACTAAAAAATGCTTTTGCCCTGATAATTTTTTTCTGGAGAACAATGGACGATCATTCCAAACGTGAAGCGATGGAGGTATTTAATCTTTATTAGAAACGCGTTTTTGTTTGATGTTATCTCTTAAAACCGTTACCTACCTGTCAAATCTTTGCTTTTTGCACAAAAATGATCACGTGACACGTGATCTATAGCACTACTTATTATGCTTAGAAATTTTCAGAATGATGAGATCGTTTTATCTTCCAAATTTCAGTTCAGTGCCATTGAATTTGTTAAAGTTATCTAGAATAAACCATTTTTCCTCTTAAAAGCCCTTGACCCAGGCCTTAAACTGCTTGAGCCTTTTGCGTTGTAAT
>NW_028145539.1:120000-230000 GCF_977016875.1 Pavona decussata | reverse complement strand
CAAAGTTTCATAAGAGGAATGAATAGATGTGAAAAAATCAAATAAATTAGTTTCTATTTTCCTAATTTTAGCTGCTAAGGTAATATTTTTATGTAATTAATTAATCAATCCATCCATCCAGTATTAGGCTTATTTAGTTCATCTTTCCCGTAAGCGACCACTTTGATGTGCCCCAAGGGTGGTCACTTACAAGAGAGTTGAATGTATTGGAAAAAATATTTATCTTCCAAGGTTTAATATTTGGTGTCCAACATCTGAAAAGTGGCACCTTGATTGCAAATATTTTTTCTATACTGCATGTACTGCAACAAAAAACTACTTTATAGAACCATTACTTTTCCAACAACTATGGTACTTTTCAAGCTTGTCCATAATTTGTCCTATTGCTGGAAATAAGAAGTGAAAAGAAAACTGGACACTGGTCTGCACGATACGCTGATTTTGTGACTTTTTAGGCTACATGTATCTGATAGGATAAGCAATGATATTTCAATGATTTACAAGGCATTTTCGTCTTTGCTTAAACCAGACATTTGCAAGGGGCATTTTTTGGCATTGGCTAGTCATATCTATATGATGCAACATATACGTAAAAGTACGGAAATAACATTGTAAGTGAAAAAATTAGGGGGGTCATCAATGAAATATTGAATTAAGAGGGGGATTACTTGCCATTTTTTTAGACCTGAGGAGGGAGGACCTGACAAAAATTTTCATCTATCAAAATATTTTTCCCTCTCCTGCCCCCCTCCCCCCCCCTACATAAATAATGACCGGTCCCTAAAGGTGAATGTCCTCATTCAATTATTAACATAATTGGTCAAATTAGATTGTGTTTACAATATTCAGGTTACACTTGTGATTTCCTTAAACATACTGTCTATAATAATTTTTTTTTATTTAAGCTCATACCTTTAATTTAGGACTACTAATACAATAAATTATGGCAGAAATTATCATATTTCTCAGAATAATTCGAATGTGTCTGGATGTTTATTCGATGTGACCTCAAGCCTTTGACAAAACTAAGGAATTTCTTATATTGTTAAGCAAACGTCTGATCGGGTTATGCATCAACCTATATCATAATTTAAATGGCTAGAACTTTGTGAGTTTAACATTCATTCATTCATAATAAGACTGAAGGATTATCCACACTCAACAGAATTAAAAGAAAACATCAAATTAAAAGAAAACAGAACGTCAATTTGTGTCCTAACAGCACTTTCGTTTTTAAAGACCTGCAAATACTATAGGCTCAATTGTCAGCTGTTGTTCAAGAAATGAGCCTGTGCTTATCCCCTCCCTTTCTTGGGGAGGTCAAAGCCGGACCCTAGGGAGTGGCGTAAATCAAGCATACACATACTGACATTTACTGATCTATATACTTTCTAAAATATTGCAATTTTTCAGTGATTAAATAAGTTATTTAAATGGATAATGATGCAATAATGCGACTGATCAGTAGCCCAATTTCTATATATTACAATTCAGACTAAAACAATAACATCACTTTAGAGTTTAAACGGGCTCAGGCTGAATTTTAATATGTTGAAATTGGGCTGTTATAAATATGTTTAGTGTAATCCTTCCATATTTTCCATCATAGGTATTACAAAAACAGTGTCCCAAAAACATCTGGATGGAACTTGCAAGTGATCATTTGGTGCCGAGACAAGGCAAAGGGACCAAATTTGAGAGAAGGGGATCTTTGGGATGGTTTGATTTTTGATGAAATGACCATTCAGGTATGTTAAAACTCAGCCTCGCCATGGGAATCTTCCCGATATATTTTAGTACTTTCTCAAACTAATAATTGAATAAGTATATAAACTGCAAGCAAGTTTGAGATCAAATCATCCCATAGTAGAATGCCTTTGTTTGTTGTATTATTTATTTTGATAAGCCATACATGTATGATGGTACAATTTATAAAAAAAATTAACACGTAGATAAGTTATACTTTTAAAGTTAAATTGCAATTTTCCAAAAAAAGTATGGCACAACATATGGTTGCACATAGATAAAATGACTACCATTTAAATGTCCTAATTTATCGCCAATGACTGTTGATTCATTCAATAGGAAGATTTACAATTTGCCACTGTTCATGGAGAACAGAAACCTGTTGGAGGTGTGTCCCTTGGAAGAACATATAACGACATGAGGGAATTAAGTGGTAATGTAATGTAATGTAATACGTACATGTTTTCTTTTAATGTAATCCTGCATTGATGAGTCTCGGGAGTATTGTAACAACTTTACGGAGTGACACCCCTGACAGCAAGGATACTTTCTTGTTGGACTCTTCAATCGACCACAGGAAGATGATGTTTAGCCATTTTGCAAGTGATACCTTGGAATCTTCCAAAATGGAACCAGTACGGATTAATCGCTGTTTTCTACAGTGACGAACTGGACATTCCCAGTAATACCCGTCTTCTGAATTGGCTTTCTCTCTTATAACCATGTCTTGACTGCATTGACATTTATGCCTAGCTGTGAGCATGCCATGATTGACCAGGAACGTAAAAATGGTATGGTAACTCTGGATCAAGTTAAGTAACTTGATAATATTCATGATGAAATGAGTTTATCTAGTTCTACGTTTAACCCTTTATAACATCGGTTGCATCGAAACTACCCAATGACAAATTGCTTATTGTACTAGTAAAGTACTCATATGCAAATGTTATTAATTACTATAATGTTATTTAATTTGACCAATAAACAAAAGCATAATGCAACCAATCATGCGTGTTGTTAATTTGACCCAAAGGAGAGTATAACAGCTGCAGATTCAATCAAAGGTATCATTACACAATTAGAAAATCAAAATGTCTCAGCGCATTCTCAAGTGTATCATCTCGGGGAGTCCGCATTCAATTTTTCATTGTACCAACAAGTGTGGTGTGTGTAGGGGTGATAACCGCCAGTGTTCCTGTACTGAACGACCTCCTCAGAAGAAGAAGAAAAGGGCTGTACAGTCCTCCTCTCAGTCCTCCTCCGAACAGTCCTTGTCTGACACACCAAGCTACAAGGAGCTCCGCAGGTTATACAACAACTTGCTCAGGGGAGCACGAACGTGTTGTTTGGCATTGCAAAATCAACAGAAGCAGCACGAATATCAAGAGAAGGAGTTGGAATAGTCGAATAGTCGAGCTGGCAAACCTTGTCCGGACGAGGTCAGAGGCCATCAAGGTCCTCTACACCAAACTGGTGCAGGCCAAGAAGACGATTGCAGAGCTAAAGGCAGAGGTGACAGTCCCACTGACAGTCGGTGGAGGTGAACTGTTCTTCACTGTTACCGAATAAACAACCTCGCAAATTTGCTCCAAACCATTTATTGCTTATGCTTAGGGAGAATCAGTTGAATTGGTTCTCCTTTGTTAAAGAGTTGCGACTTTTGATGCAGCAGTACAGCAATAAAGTCGTCAGCCTTACTTACATGTAAACCTTGATCTGGAAGACACAACACAACTATTAACTTTAAATTGCAAGTAAAAAAGTTCCCGAAGAAGTGTACGGATATCAGGCACATTAATTTCAAAGCTACTATTTTGGAAACCATAAAAGGTTCCTTCAAAGGCAGCAGCTTCTAGTTTCCAGCGAACCAAATTGTTATCAAACTTGCCATGAAACTTTGTGACACAATTTACTCACAACAAGCGCTGAAACCTGTATAATATTTTTCTCGTCACATTTTAGAACTGAACATTACTTGATTTTCCAGTGCTCATGCCAGGGGAATAGCCGACAGCAGTTTCATACATTAGCGAATTCCCGTTTTAACACTTCTGATAAATTTCTCATTGTCAATGGCTTTGAAAAAACAGAACAGATTCATGCTTTATCGTAAGACAAAGTGAGCTCTAATGAAAAACTGTGATAGAAACATTGCATTTCTACAGTGATGAGAGTATATTACCTGTATCAAAATACTGCGTCTTATCATGGGCAGATCTATGTCATGTGCCAGGAAACCAGAACAACTTCAACCAACTTTCATTTCAGGGAAAGCAAACATACTCAACAAATTTGCTCACAAACACGCAAGCATGCTGTGGGATGCAATGGCCCTTCGATGTCCGAGTGAAAGAAAACCATGTCTAAAATTTGTTTGAAGCAAAGCAGCGAAGAATGTTTCTAGCTCTATCGATGTTTACATTTACTGCCAGTGCTTCACATACAAATGCACTCAGTGCTACCCGTTCGAAAAAAAGAGTTTTTTAGCTTGTTAGTAAATTTAATCACATCACCCGAACGTGAAGAAGGATGAATGCCATAATCCATGGCACAATGTTTTTTGGCTTTTTGTGAATAAAAAACAGCAAGTTGACAACTTACTTTGAAAGGGATTTCTTAATGTCTGCTTTATGAAAGTCTTTCTTTATACTGTAGACTGGTCATGCTTGTTTCGTTGGCTGAGTTTTCTTGATCCAACAACAGTTTATCCTAATATTATCATTTTATTCCCCACATTCATTCTGGTCCGAAGCTGTACAATTGAACAAACCGATATCTTGCATGCATCTGGTTGTTACGCAATTAATCCCTTGAAATACATGGAATTGAACCCCTATCGTGACATCTTCCCTTTTACAAAAAACAAAACAAAGATAAAAAAAATACCCGAAAAAAAAAAAGAAAAACTTACAAAGTCATTATATCTAGCTGGCCTTACTGACACCCACCCCCTCCAGGTTTGGTATTCATTCTCTGTAGCATTCACCTAGTTTGCTGTAAGGCTTTTGACTCAGTAAGCCATGACATTTAGTGCTATAAAATGCATGCTGGCAGCTTGAGTGGAAGATTGAAACTCCACCTTCTGGCAAGTCGCTTGGAATCCAAGATTGAAATGAAGATAGCAGAGCTGGAAGCCAAGTTTCAGAACATCCAAAGAAACAAAAAGGAACTGACAGACGTCAGTGAGAGTATTAACCATGTGGAATACGTCCTTAATCAAGACATCGACTGCACTTGGGAATATGCAGTAAAGAACAAGCAATATTCTCGGAAAAATAATGTGTGGATTCTTGGCCTGGATGAGGTGGAGGATGAAAATCTCGAAGAGAAATTTATCAAAGCGATGGCAAACAACCTCGATGAAACAGTTTAGAGTAAAGAAATTAAAATCATTCATCGGATTGGGCAAAAATTGAGCAATCAAGCGTCATCTGGTAACCGGAAACCAAGACTAGTTGTTACAGCGAGTTATAGCTTTTTCTGCGCAGCTAATTTTCACCTACTTTTGTTTTATTTGTGTGTGCTACATCTTTCATACCTTTCGCCCCCACACCTTTATAGATCATTATGTATGTAAATAGCCTTTCTGTCACTCCTTTTTACCCTTTTTAAGCCAGTTTTCTTTGCATAAGTTTTCAGTGTGCGCATCATTTTCAGTATTGTATAGTTGTGTCTCGCCGTTCTACCCGTCTTGGTTTATTTTCTGTAGAATCACCGATAAGGTACGTTCTTGTGTTAGTCGTTCGCTTTCTATTGTTTCTCAGTTGTTTATTCCATGTCGTTTACTTGTAGTATTATTTTTAACATCTTTCATTTAATCTTTGTATTTCAAGAACCGTTCTGGTACGAATTTGTTTACCGTCGGGATGAGTTTGCAATGGCGAAGATATCAAATAAAGTGATAAAGTAGAGAGCTGAGTGATTAGCAGCGGCTACATGGTTCTTATCGATACGACGGATTATTAGCGGAGTTTCCCTTCCTTGCTGAATCAAGTTCCATTATGGCAGAAGGCGGGTCAGGATTTACGCAGCGAACGTCGAGTTGCGCGTTGTTGGATGAGGGTCAGATTAATCAACTTAGACGATCGTTATCAGCCTACAGATGTCACTTAACAAGGTCATACAAAGAATTGGAGTGGTTGTTTTCGAATAGTGGAAGTCTTGTGGAAGTTTTAGACAAGAAATGTACGCTGGACGGTTTATTTATGAGGTATAACGCGAAGGCAAAAGATTTGTTACAGTTATTGACAGTTTCAGACGAGCACGAACGGGCGTTGCAAGATCATATGCGTGAAATAGAAACGAAAGGCCTTTTTGACCAGGAATTTGCTCGGTGGTTTAGTAAGTCGTGCGAATCGGCAACTTCACGTCCCGAATTGGATCCCGCTCCGCGTGAGGGCCCACGCGTGGTTCCTCGTGACAGTGTGTTCGTGGGAAATCAGCCACACCCTTCTTCGTGCGAGAGTCCTCGCGAGGGATACCCACGCGAGGGTATCCCACGCCCTTCTCTCGAGATCCCTCGAGATGCAGCACCACAGAGTTCACGCGATATTCCGCATGATATGTTTCCAGATAACGATTCAGTTTGGCTTACCCGTTCTTTCACCGGCCATTCACGAGGTAGCTCGAGAGTTAGCAAAGCTTCGCAGTCGTCCAAGGTAAAGCTTGCGAAGGCCAGACTTCAAGTGAAGAAAGTTGAAGAGGAACTAAGGCTCCTAAATCGTCTGCAACAGTTAGAGCACGAGAGGCAGCATCTAGACAAGGAAAAGGAGCTGTTTAAGGCCAGATTTGAGGCTGACCAGGCACAGATCGAGGTGGATTTTTGCAGCGATTCCGAGCGCGTATTTGAGTCCTTTAATCAATTGCCAAAACAGACGCCTGATGAAGCCATTGGAAAATATCTTCAGTCTTGTGAAAGGGATCCTGGACAAGCTCATGAACTCTCGTCTGGTTTTCTAGCTAAGTCACGCGAGCTACCAGCAGTCGTACCAAATAAAGACTCCAGAGATCATAAGAAAAACGAAGCAGTTATTGAACCCTCAGACCTTCAGCGCCTTTTGAGCCAACAGCAGGAAAAAACAGTCCGCTACTTGTCCTCTGGCCTCGAAAGGCTCGAAATGCCGAAAAGAGAAGTTATCTCATTTGATGGCGATCCTGGGAAGTATCCTCGCTTTATAAAGAGCTTTGAAATCAATGTGGAACGTAGAGTTAATGCGGACGATGAAAGACTGTCCTACCAGTCCAGTTTTGCTCAGGTGTCGCAAAAGATGCCATCGAGAACTGTGTTATTTGCCTCCGGGGCAAGGATACCACGAAGCGAAAGATATCTTGCAAAAGAATTTTGGCCAGAAACACATCATTGTGCGATCAACTCCTCCAAGGTCCGGATCTTACGAATAATCTCACAGGTGTTCTACTCAGATTCCGGCAAGAACCCATGGCACTAATGTCGGACATACAGCGGATGTTCCACCAGGTACTTGTGGCACCGGACAACTGTCATGCCCTGCGGTTTCTTTGGTGGGAAGATGGCAATCCTTCAAACAACCTTGTTGATCATCAGATGTTAGTACATCTATTTGGCGCCAAATCATCACCATGTTGTGCCAGTTTCGCCCTCAGGAAAACGGCACATGATAATCAAAGTGAATTTGACGTCCAGACCGTTGACACAGTTTATCGCAGCTTCTACGTCGATGGTTGCTTGAAGTCGGTGGTCCCAGTTCCTGATGCGAAAAGATTGGTGCGCCAATTGACGGACCTGCTTTCTTAAGGCGGGTTTCATCTTACAAAGTGGATAAGCAATTGCCGAGAAGTTCTTGAGTTTATACCGGCTTCAGAGCGGGCACCGTCTGTGATGACTCTAGATTTTGAAGATTTGCCTATTGATCGAGCCTTGGGAACCCAGTGGAATGTCGAGAAGGACACATTAAGCTTCCGTGTCTCCGAGAAAGAAGTTGCTGATACTAGAAGGGGGATATTGTCCTTGGTTTCTGGTGTGTACGATCCGCTAGGATTCGCAGCCCCTCTTGTATTGCCGGCCAAGATGATCCTTCAAGAACTGTGCAAGCAAGACTTCGGCTGGGACGATCAAATTCCTGATGAGAAGCTAACGGAGTGGCATGGTGGGGTTGATAATCTTCCAAAACTGAAGCTTGTTAGCTGGCCATGTTGTATGAAGCCTCGAGGGTTTGGCAACCTCCCTAATGTTCAACTGCACCACTTCAGCGATGCATCGGAGAAAGGATACGGTGCAGCATCGTATATCCGGCTTGTAGATGTTTCAGGTCATGTTCACAGTGGATTACTCCTTGGAAAGGCACGGGTAGCACCCTTGAAAACTATCACAATTCCTCGAATGGAGCTGACCGCTGCAACCGTAGCTGTGAAATTGCATAAGTTCCTCGAAGACGAGCTTGACCTTCAAGTTCACAAAACTGTGTTCTGGACAGACTCTACTATAGTCCTTCAGTACATCCGTAACGAGGCAAGGAGGTTCCAGACGTTTGTGGCTAACAGATTGTCGATAATTCACGATGCGTCCTCACCATGTCAGTGGCGGTACGTGGACTCACAGTACAATCCTGCAGACTAGGCTTCATGTGGTTTGTCAATTCTAGAGACAGAGAAGTTTGAAAGTTGGCTTAATGGTCCAGCCTTCCTCCGCAGACATGAGAGTGAATGGCCACAATCCCCTTTCCAGATACTTGATTGTTGTGAAGAGGATCCAGAATTGAAAAGGAAAAAGCCACAAATCCACTTAGTGTTAAGAGAAGCCATCCTCGAGCGCCTACTTCGGACACACTCCTCCTTTAACAAGCTTCATGCATCCTTCGCCTGGTTGTTACGTTTCCGAGAATACCTTCAGTCACGTGTGTCCAAGAAAGCACCACGAGTGGGCAATTTGACGGTTGGAGAAATCTCCCGTGCGACAAGCCCAATCTTTCCCGAAAGAGTTAGAAATTCTGTCCAAGGAGCGTTCAGCAAGTTCTCTAGATTCAAGCCTCTCACGTCCATCCAGAAAGAGATTCGCATGCGTGGGTTACCTCAGTCCTCTACGTAAGCTGAGTCCGTTCATCCATAATGGTATCATATGCGTCGGAGGACGTCTTGAAAGGGCACCTATTAGTTTCGACGCCAAACACCCAATGATTCTGCCCGGCAAGAATTACGTCACCGACCTAATTGTTAAAGAGTATCACGAAGCAGAAGGCCATGTGGGTGCAAACCAAGTCCTCTCCAGCATTAGACGAAAATTTTGGATCCTTCAGGGACATTCTGCTGTTCGTCGTGTTGTTGGGAAATGTTTGAAGTGTCGTCAATGGAATGCCGCTCCATGTCAGCAAGTAATGGCACCTCTTCCCAGAGCAAGGGTTACCCCACAGTCGCCTCCGTTCTCTTCAGTGGGAGTGGATTACTTCGGCCCAATTCTTGTCAAGTTAAAACGAAGTCATGTGAAGAGATATGGGTGTCTGTTCACGTGTTTAGCTGTCCCAGCAGTACATATCGAGATTGCGCACGACCTTACCAGCGATTCCTTTATACAAGCGTTCTCTAAATTCGTCAGCGGACGCGGTTCACCAGTTGAAGTCTTTAGTGACAATGGAACCAACTTCAGAGGAGCAGAAGTAGAAATTAAGACCGCCTTGGAGAAATGGAACATCGACCGAATCGACAATTGTCTTAGAAGACGAGGCGTTACTTGGCACTTCAATCCACCGTTAGCAAGTCATGCTGGCGGAGTCTGAGAAAGAATAATCTGTTCCATACGCAAGATTTTCCGCTCACTCTTAGGCGTTCAACTGGTCGATGATGAGACTCTCCTTACTTTCATGGCAGAAGTTGAGAAGATCCTTAACGATCACCCTCTCACGCCACCGTCTAGTGACCCGCAGGACCTCGAACCCTTGACCCCGAGCAAGTTGCTATTGCTTCGTCCAAATGTCTGTCAGTCTCCAACAGAAACCGGTGATGTCGTGTCTTATGCGTCTAAGCGTTGGAAGCAAGCACATTATTTAGCTGATGTGTTTTGGAAGCGTTGGATACGCGAATACATACTGGCTCTTCAGCTAAAACAGAAATGGTTCCGTCCACGCCCAAGCTTGGCTGTTGGTGACTTGGTTCTAGTCGTTGACGAAGCTTCGCCTCGCGGATTTTGGCCAAAGGGTATTGTTCAAGAAGTATTTCCTGACAAGCCAGTTTCGTGAGACAGGTCTTGGTCAGGACGGCCTCCTCGGTTCTACGACGCGACGTGCGGAAACTTTGCCTTTTAGAAGGGGCTTTATTTGAAAGAGACTAACCTGGACAGTGATGTTAAATAACTGAACTCAGACATTATGAACACCTTAGTTTTTTTTGGAAAGGCTTTCTTATATGCGCCTTTCGGGGGCCGGTGTGTTACAGCGAGTTATAGCTTTTTCTGCGCGGCTAATTTTCACCTACTTTTGTTTTATTTGTGTGTGCTACAGTACTGTGCAAAAGTAATGAGAGCAAAATTCGTCGAAATTCGTCCTTTGTTCTCACGAATTTTCAAGGAAATTTCAAACGATATTTCGCGATCTTTCTTCGGAAATTCGATGAACTTTCGAAGAAAATGTTGTGTGGAAATCGAAAATTCGGAAAAGCTAACGAAACTGCGATGAAACGAAGTTTCGAACGAGCGAAATAGCGAAGAATTTTCGCATAAACGAGAGGAAACATCGAGGAATTTTCGAAGAAACGAAAGTAACATGGAAATTTCGTGACGTACGGACAGTAAGCTAAACATTACACTGTATCACCTGAAGCCTACGCTGTGACATGCATGAACTGTGTTCGTTTTCATTCTACTGCGCATATTTCTTTTGCTCTACAGTAGGAAAGTTGTTTGCGACATACATACATGTAGAGATAAACTTCACATCGGCTAAAAACCCCATTTTAGTTGAATGAGATTTAATCTGGCAAAAGATCGTGACTTTCAAATCGGGCATCTTTGTCGACTCAAATACCGCAAAACGCGGATAATTATGTAAAGGTTTCAAATTTGGGTTCAAAACCACGATGTGCATAAACATTGACGGGGATGTGGGGCACTTAATCTGGTAGATGTTATTAAAAAGGATACAAACAAAAAGCGCTGAGGCACTGTTCCTTCCGCCACGTGCGACAACACAAGAAAGCAATCGTGAAGCGAACAGCCGACTGTGCGTTGTCAATTTTATCACCTGCAACGGCAAATTTATCCAGTGGACTTTCCGTTTCTGTTCTGGGTAAAGGTTTTCTCATATTAAAGTTTGCCAAACACCTTCGTAAGATGTGGAATCCTCCTCAGATAAACCGGAATAAAACAAACTGCGTGACATTTTGTTTACATTCATGTGAGCGATGGTATCAGGTGCCCAGACTTCTCTCTTGAACTACGGTTGCCATGATGACATATCCATCTATTGTTGTTAATATACTCAATTCACTCGAGGTTTCATTACTGTAGCTTAAGGCGTCATTTTAAGAGAATCGTTTGCCGAAAATTCGATACCTTTCTCTCGAAAAATTGAATTCCTCTTTGAAAATTCGACTGACCTTCCGAAATTTCGAAATGCCGCTCGAAGTTGTATTTCACCGACAAGGCCGTAATTTCGAGAGTGTCAAAACAATGGCGGCTTCGAAAATTCGCAGAAGATTCGTTCAAGTTTCGTGTCCTACGAAATTTCGCTGTTTTTCGCTACTTTTCGCCGAATTTCGTCGAAATTTGCTCTCATTACTTTTGCACAGTACTGTACATCTTTCATACCTTTCGCCCCCACACCTTTATAGATCATTATGTATGTAAATAGCCTTTCTGTCACTCCTTTTTACCCTTTTTAAGCCAGTTTTCTTTGCATAAGTTTTCAGTGTGCGCATCATTTTCAGTATTGTATAGTTGTGTCTCGCCGTTCTTCTCGTCTTGTTTTATTTTCTGTAGAATCACCGATAAGGTACGTTCTTGTGTTAGCCGTTCGTTTTCTATTGTTTCTCAGTTGTTTATTCCGTGTCGTTTACTTGTAGTATTATTTTTAACATCTTTTATTTAATCTTTGTATTTCAAGAACCGTTCTGGTACAGATTTGTTTACCGTCGGGATGAGTTTGCAATGGTGAAGATATCAAATAAAGTGATAAAGTAGAGAGCTGAGTGATTAGCAGCGGCTACACTAGTGATAGTCTAATTCGTGTCCAACAAGACTAAAACTAGAATCTTGATCAAACGGCGACAGTTGGAAGGAAAACCCTTATTAATAATGGAAGACATGACCAGTGATCTTGCCAAGTGACTAAAAGAATTAAGGAACAGGGATTCAGTAGAAAGTGCCTGGTTCACCAATGGAAAACTGAAATACAAACTGAAAGATGACCCCAGGGTCAAGGAGCTGCAAAGCCGGATCGATTTAAGCAATTTAGAGTTACATGGTAAACAGATGATTTTTTGTTTTAAAGATACTAATAATGCAGTAATCACAACAAAGTTCGATTCTCAGCTACATAAAAACAATATTGCTCATCACAATCAACTTCCTTTCTACAATTTGCGTGATTACCAATTACAAGGTATAATTCAACAATCAAATCTCACTGAGAATGAAAATATTAAACCTATTCATATGTCCATTACCGTTTTTAAAAACATCATCTATAGAGTTTTCCAATCTTCAAACATCTAAAAATGAGAGCTCGTGATTATGCAAAAACTGCGTGATTTAGTTTATTAATTTTAAAAATTTGCAAAAGAAAGCACACGCACACTCAACAACAACAACAACAACAAAAAAACAAGACAGAATTCTGAACGTTTCTAAGGGAAAAAGTAATAACAATAAAGGCCATAACAAATTTAATGAGACCAAGATAGTAGTCAATACTCGTGTTATTAATAATGTTATTTTGCTGCGCTTTTTGATCCTAAAATATTCTTTATGTGAAGATGTACGTAATTAACTAATTAGATTTTTGAACGTCCTAATTCCATTTTAGGACCTATGAATAAATTGAATTATTATTACACCAGAGAAACAGTAAGGAACTGTAAACAAAACCGCGAGCATGGAAGTTTGCTGTTGGTTTACGTCGATAGTTGGTGGGCCATGTTCATTTCAGATCGCAGGCAGAACAAGGTCCAGAGAGATAGTACCTCTGCTGTCCTGTACAAAGAATATTGAGCAGCACAAGTCCTGTTATGGTTTTCAAGATGTATGGAACGAGGTTCAGCTTATTCTTGCCCATTCGGCCACATTTTCAAAGCCAGGAAACATGAAGACGATGACGATTTGGGCTTATCTGTTGAGAAACATTTATCATAAAAGACACTTATCGGGCCCAGTAAGATACTGGGACTTTCGAGAAACGGGCCCTAGGGCTTATAAGAGGCAGTTTACGGTATTCCTGGATAAATAGGAGAGAAGGTAGACCGTGACAGCGGGCGTTTTCCATTTACCAAAAGATTCCGGAAAATTCCGAGAATTTTGGTGGGAAATGTTAATCGGTGAAGAATGTGTTCCATTTAACACGTGTTCCATCCATTTCCTTCTCTGTCCAATGTATTCCACACCCAAAATGCACAATTGTTGCGATTAAACGAAAGTGTAGAGTCAGTCTTTGAAAGAAGAGAGTCTCATAAATTCAAAAAATGATGATGACATTCCTATCCTGGCGACGATTGCAGCCTATATGAGACGCAATCTTCACCAAAATCAAGGTTTTTATGAAAATATTTTGCCGCGATATAGATAAGCTTATACGATTGATGAATTTAAAAGCCACTCCAGGATGATTTGAGGGGCCATTGAAGCTCAGTGCACAGAAGTACAAGCCACAGGAAGAGCTCCTAATGATCAACGACACGCACTTGAAACAGCTGCTGTGAAAGGGTGAATGACAAAAGACCTTGTTTAATTACAGATGCAAAATTTTAGGCTTCAATGCGGGAAAAAATCGGAACACTCAAAGAACCCAAGGGTGAGATGTAATGTTTTCTTCCATAAATGCTACTTACCACTGACATACATGGCACAGTTGTGATTAATTAACGTTTGAAAATCTGGAGCGAGGCCATGACACACCAAACGTTTGTATAAAGTACTACTCAAGGATAGAAAAGTCACCGAGGGAGTAGAAGAAGCCGCCATATTTCCTTACCGAAGATATGGTCATGAACGGTCTGGAACTGGTCAAACCTGGTGAAACTCATAAATGGAACACGCAGTTCCATTGGAAAAGTTTCCAACGGGAAAACGAGACTATTTTTTCACAAGTTCCATTCTTTCCGGAAAAGGTTTCAGTGGAACGAACCAAAATAAGTATGTTCCTGAATTTCCGGAGTATCTTGGTAAATGGAAAACGCCAAGAAATACCAAATGTATAGGAGCCGTAGCATGTACTTTTTGCTACTTCTTGACTTAAAATTGTTGACACAATGTTGTTTTAGTTCTTTTCCGTGTCTCTCCAGAAAGAAGTCGTTTCCTCTTTATCAGGTGTGGATGAGTTAAGGGGGACAATTAACATACCCACCTAATTTGACGGCATTTAAAATGTTTTGTTGAACTTCGAATATAATTTGCTAGTTTCTGGGTATTTATTTTGTGTGCGAAAGTATGGAAGCAAACGGACATTAGTTACGAAAACAAGTCACTTAAAATCGTCTTTATCCCCCAATTTCAAATCATCACGGGAGAAGAAGACATTGAAACATACAAATCTTTATGGTGACACTTCCGGTTCATGGTTGTCACGCAACCGTGTAGCTTGCCAGTTATTTATAATATAGAAATATTTATTAATTCGTAAACTGGATTGTTTTGTCAAAGTTCTCTTGATTCAGAGGGTAAGAGTACAGAAATAACCCCAGTGCGGGTAAATGAAGAATTCAATGCTAAATTCTTGTTAAAACGTGCATGAAATGATCATGAAATACTAGAAAATGAACTCGTCATCGACACATCGAGCACGATTAGATGAAGAAAATGCCCAAATCTTATGTTGGATTGTTAATTAAGGTATCGGCTTAGTTTCCGTAGCTTAAACTCTCAAAATGATGCACGTTTTTGACTCTCTTTTGGCTTTCATAGTTCGCGGTGACCGGCTATGTCACGCCATTGTTTACAATGAGAATGCCATGGTAGGTGATAAATTCGAAGCCCTGCAAGTCACTTAAAATAACTTACCCAAACCATGTTACGTGATGGAAGCTTCCTAATAAAAGATTATTATTATTACTATTATTATTATTATTATTATTAAGGCATCCTTGTACCTCCTGTGGCTCTTCCTACCATGGAGTGGGGTCATGCCGGCAATTTCAGAAGAAGGGCAGTGAAGAAAGATGGCATCTTGCCAGGGAGATGCGACCATGTTTTTGTTGCCTGGCTGAGGAGCATTAAGGTTGACTGCTGAAAGTCACAGCGATGTCAGATTAATGGTGGTCAGTTGTGCCACCACCGACTTCTTCACAAGGGCTTACCTGAAATGAGTTATCCAATGGCAACCATGAGGCCAGCCATGGAAGGAAACACTAACCCCCCATTTGCTGCACGGGAGGAGGCATCTAGTTCAGCAACACAAGCCACGACCACGTGCAATCCAAAGCTCATGAGTAAGGCTTATTTCCTACGGACCATTCCAGTCTGGGTAAAGGCACAAGGGAGAAAAGTCAAAGTAAATGTCATCCTTGAAGATGCGTCCAACGAATCATTCCTGAATGAAGAAGTGGCTGGATTCCTTAGATTGCAGGAGCTGTACCACACTGTGAAAGTAAATGTTCTAAACAGCTCGGTTAAAACCTTCCTCTCCATGCCACTGGCCATTTAGGTAGAAAATGTCAATGGCCAGTTCGGCAAGCAGATTATGGTGAAGACTCGTCCACGCAATGTCACTGGTGGATACAAGGTCGAAGACTAAAGGGCAAGTCAAGAAAAGTGGCCTCATCTTTCCCAGTGCATGTTCCCTTCTCTACCCAAAGAGGGACTGGTCGATTCACTGATTGGTGTTGATGTCTGCGGCCAGTCAGCAGTCAGGAGAACCAGTAGCGCATTTGGGTCCACTTGGGTGGACTTGCATCAGTTGTCCTGACAGTAAAATGGAGGCTGGAGCGAGGACTCACATTATCCGAACCTTGCTGACAAGAGAGGTAGAGCAGAATTTTGGAGTTGGAGTTTGCTGTGATTTGGATCGAACATTGAAGAGGTTCTGGGAGGTTTAGAATTATGGATCCGAGGCAGGTGATCCTATAGTCTACACTAAAGACGAGAAGATAGCCCTACAGAAAGTGAGTGGCTCCATAAATTACAACAATGGAAGATACTGTATTGCTGTGCCATGGAAAGAGCAGAGACCAACATTGCCACACAACCGCCAGATGGCTATGTCCCGTTTGTGCAATATCGCGCAAAACTTAAGGAAGAATGTGTTTGTTTAGAAGGAATATGAAAAGACTATTGAAGCACATGTGAAGAAAGGATACCTTCACAAGGTTGCCAAGACTGAAGACCCATCCCCTGAAGTATGGTACTTACCCCACTTCCCAATCCTCAGAATGAACAAGTCCACCACAAAGGTCAGAATCGTCTATGATCACTCAACAGAGTGTAATGGGATCTCTCTAAATGATTCATTCATGTGGGACCAAAGCTGCAGAGAGAGTTGTTTGATGTTCTGATCCGCATCCGCAATAACCCAGTCACTCTTGTTTGTCACATTAAGGAAATGTACCTCCAAATTGAAATTGAAGCTAAGGACCACTCGCTGTTCCAAATTCTATGGCGGAATGTTGAGGCAAGAACTCAGCGCCTATGGAAGTTATCTGCTGGCCACAGAAACTGTTTTTAAGTCGACCTATATCGATGACTATCTTGACAGCGTTGAGAATGAGGAGCAAGGTGTTGAGCTGTACCACCAACTTAAGGCATTGTGGGAGAAGGCAGGTATCCATGCTAGGAAGTGGGTTTCCAATTCCGAAAGGGTCTTAGCAGCAAAGCCCTTAGAAGACTGCACCTCTGGGGTGAAAATTAAGGACTCTAAGAATGCCATCACGACAACTATTGGCCTGCTGTGTAACAGCATTGAAGACATGTTTGCAGTCTAAGCAGGTTGGTGCACATGTCTCCATGTGGATAGATGGCTCTTCCCAGCTCTTCACGTTTCCCAGCTAGCTGAGTTTCACCTCATTTATGACTAGACAAACAAGATCTAAAACCAAAACACAAGAGATGGCAAGCGACTCCGTGGCAGATTCTTCAACCAAACTTGACGACATCCTTGCAAAGATGGATGTCTTGATTCAAGCGAGGGACCAAATCTTCTGCAAATTAAAGTGTCTACATGGTCTGTGGGGGTTTTTCTTGTTTTGGTAGCTTTATAATGTGTAAATAAGTGCCTGAATTGTTTTTTGACATTCTGGCCCATTTTCGCCCTGAAATCTCAGTTTAAAAGTCCGCTTGAGCCACGCCCCTCATGGCTGGCTGGGTAATCGATCCAAAATGAGCCTTGGAACGAGTCAAGTCGTGACGTCATTTTAGGAGGTGAAGATTTCCCGCAAAGAAATCTTCTCTCACAATTCCACGTGCCGGCAACATTTGCCGGGAGAGAAAATGCCCGATAGATGTGTTGTGGCTGGTTGTTCGAATGAAAACGATCCAGAGAGGAATATTTCTCTCCACAAAATTCCGTGTCTCGGTGATGATGGCAGTGAAGCGAAAGCGCAGAGAAAAAAATGGGTTTACTTTGTGAAGTTGAAGCGAGCGAAGTGTATTCTCGAGTATGCTCAGTCCACTTCAGCAATACAGAGGATTTCGAGGCACAGTTTTCAATTCCTGGTGTCAAGAAACGGCGAGAATTGATAAAGTATAGTATTGGACCAATTCCTGTGCCGAGATTCAACAGCAATTCGTGGGAAGAGGAAGATTTATCATACAGAAGTCGTCGAAAGGTTTGTGACGACATGATGTTTTTGTGTCATGTGTTGTGTGAATGCTTATACAGGAGCGATATCAAATAGTTCACATTTTAAGATTAATTCCCTGGATTTGCTCTGTAAATTTTTAGCTTCTAAGGGAAGCCCTTCCTTGCGCCAGTAATCAAGCTGGACCTTCGGGAAATTCTTCGCCAAAAGATGCGGACGAGCTGGGATCTTGTGAGGACTCGGCGGCCGACATGGAAGATCAGGAGGCCTGCTCTTCAAGCTCAAATCTAGAATCTCCTGCCGAACCGACAGTGAGCTAAAAATATTTTACCTCATTTTTTCTACCTGTGTGTATCAAATGAAATATTTCTGTACTTGTAATGAAACCGGGTAAGCTTTTATTTATCAGTTTTGGATTTTGGAAAGACTTTGCAGCATCTGCGATCGTGACTGCGCTCTTTCAATGAATACGAACAATGGTTTTGCAGACGATTAGCGCTTTGGTGCAAACACTGAAATTGCCACGAGAGGGTTTTCCCTATTATAATTCCACCTTTACTGAACCTGTTTGAACCTTGATTTTGTTTTCAGACGAAAGACTTTGCAGTCCAGACGAAAGGTCGCATTGGATGTACCAGACTCCGCCAACTGGGCAACAAAATGATAATGCTAAAAAACAAGAACGATTCGTTGATGCAAAAGCCTGCTACAACTTCTATCAGTAAGTGTACCTGTATTTCACAAATAATTGCATATATCCGTGAAATGAAAAGAAGGCAGTACGGCTTTATTTTACAGAAATGGTCCATCCAATGTTTTCCTTTGCTTACATGTGCATATACTACTCTTTTGATTGCCATTTGAAAAACAAAAGCTATGGTAAATTTTTTCACTAATAAGTGCAGAATAATGTATGTACAGTGTATGCATGTCTTATTTTGCTTGTAAGCAAACTTTACACTTTTTAACACAGAAAATATTTTTACAACAGTATTTATAAAATTTTAATTTTTTATTATTTGCTGAGTGTGTGTATGTATTGGTGGCAGGTGGGGTGGGGGTAATTTTTACATACATTTGAAATTGTCCCACAGTTTTTTTCCCTAGCTCTAAAAGGTCTGAATTTCTTACTGTCACTCTCATTAGGTATTCAGTGTGACCGTATTTATGAAGAACAGCCAACTGTCAGTGATGTTGAGGAGGGTGCTAGCTCAAAAGTTGACAACACCAACTCTACTCATGTGGAAGAGAATGTGGAGGTAGAGATAGATGATAAAGAAGACTTGGAGGTGATAGAAGAGGAGCCAGAGTATGACAATACCTCGACAGACAAAAATTACAAGCCAGAACCTGACAGTCACTGGGGAAGAAACAGATGTGGATGACAACATCATAAAAGGACCAAGGTAATAACTGATACGGTCGAACCTCGATTATCCGGACCTCGATTATCCGGCCTTTTTTCTCTGGTCCCAATTTTTTCATGAATATTAATTAGTTGTAATCTTGAAAACTAAAAGTCGCAAAAAGCCAAATAATCCTTTCAAAAGACTGTTGAAACAGCGTATTAGATGAGATAGATAGATTATCCTGTGCACTTTTCAAAATTTGCAAGTGCAACGAGACAATACCTGAACTAAAAGTTTTTATTTGTAGATACATACAGGCTGTGTAGATTTCACGGAAGGTGTGCGTGTGTGTGTGTGGGGGGGATGTTAAAGGCTAAATTTTTTACAGTCAATTTATGAAAATAATCTGGAATTTCATTTTTTAAGGGGGGGGGGGGGGTGGCAAACAAAAACCTTCCGTGGGTGGAGTATGGACATTTTCTGTAACTGCAGAGTATTGGGGGGGGGGGGGGGGGATAATAAGGTGTAATGGGGGCATATGACACACATTGGATGGGGTACGATTTTAATGTCCTTTGTCTGGAACAGACCAAATATTATATTTCAGAATTTATTGGCTTGAATGTGGTATCTTCCATCCTGTAATGAAACAGGTTTACGAGATATGAACTCGGAATGATCAAAGATTATACAGCCAGCTTAACAGGCCAAGGGTTTGAATGTTGCTGGGATAATAATATATAGTAAATAAAGTAAAGAAAATAAAGAAATTGGAATTATGTGGGGTGGGGTGGATATTGCTGAAACTATGCAGTAATTTAATTCAGGTTTGTACTTTCTTTCACTATTGTTATAGGCTAAACTTTTTCCAGCCATCTACATCCACTGGAAGAAATACCAGGCCAAGATGTTCGAAAAGCTGAAGGCCTCCGGCGAGCCCCTTGTCATATCCGGTGACGGAAGGCATGACAGTATGGGCCATAGTGCCAAGTTTGGTGCTTATACAGTTTTCTGTTGCAGCTTGTCACTAATTATCCATTTCGCACTGGTACAGGTATAATGGTTTTTGTTTTTTTATCCTATTTGTTTGAGGATTAACTAGGAAATCATGGGCCACACAATCCCCACGCAATATTCACAAGAGCCCCCACCCCACGCCCTCCATTCCCATGATTTACTATTGCTATGTACTCTGGACATGTATAGCAGTCTTACATCATAAGCATACGTATGCTGTTTTGAGATGGCACATCCACGATGGACTATTTGTCAGTGATTCACTTAATGTAAATTTTTAATTTTCCTAGAGAAATGAAGTTGGTAGCAGCCCAGCCATGGAATATGCTGGATTCCAGAGATGTATGGCTTATCTACTTGGACCTGGGCTTGCAATTGGTACTTTCATTTCTGACCGACACCTCTCAATAGCAAAGCACATGCGTGAAAAGCTGAGTAATATCACCCACTACTTTGATCTTTGGCACATAAAGAAAAGTAAGCACTCAATATATGTTTTGTTTTTCACTTGACGGAAATAACCAACTTTTAGAAGTGTATACAGACTCCACACACATTGACTGAGAAACAGAGAGTTCACAATAAAACAATGGAAAAAAAGTACCCTTGTTCATACCCATCCCCTCCCCTCCACCCAACCACACCATCCAAAAATAATAGTGAAAGAGCTGACTGTTAACAAGAATCAGTACACCTCTCTGACATCCATTCCCTCCCACTGGTGGACAACTCCTGTGTACAATTATTATCACTACATTCCTGAACTCCCATCTACGGCACACAGGGTCTTTCAGGAGGTGACCCATTTTAACAACTTGACTCTCGCTTTAGCAAGATGAGTAAACACTAATGTTGTCCACTTTTCTTATGTTTTTCAGAGATCAGAAAAATGCTTTCAAAAATCTCTAAACAGAGTGGTTGTGAGAGTTTATTGAGGTGGATAAGACCCTGCAAAAACCATTTTTACTGGAGCGTGACAACAACTTTGTGTGGCACAGGAAGGATAATATATGCCAAGTTCAAATCATTCCTGAGCCATATTATAAATAAGCATGACAGTTTAGATGATCCCCTCTTCAACAAATGTGGCCATGGCACTAACATCCAGCAAAGAAAGTGGTTTCTACCAAGTATGATTTTTTATTAATGTATCAATTGTGATGAATAAATATAATCTAAAATTGGTCAAGTCCACTTTTGTCATAATATACAACCAAAGCTTACCCTGTGACTAGTCTGATTTTCATGAGTGCTCAATACCATGATACCAGTGAGAAGCAATTACCGGTATATTATCTACTATTCATTAAAGTCATCTCTTGCTAAGGACTATACCTGTCAGGCAACATTTAGTGAATGGTTCAATATTGCTAATTAAGACAACTGCAGCTCATAGAGATGTACTTTTCTAGACTCTGTGGTCTACGAGAAGGTTGTGGCAGCATTGACTGACAGCAGACTGGCAAAAGGCATCATGCAGGCCTCGCCAATAGCCCAGACAAGCTCCCTTGAAGGATTCTATTCGGTACTAAACCATTTTTGTCCAAAGATGATTTCATTCTCATATGTGAGAATGCTTTGCACGTTTGTGTAATAATGGATATTCTGAGTGACTGTAATTTTTATGAGGTTGAGCATGATAGTGAGAATTATAAAGACTGAGGTTTACGTTATCCGGGGAAGCCAAAGGAACTGATAATTTTACTATCATGTAAAAGCTTCTATTTTCAAATACCCACCCAATGGAAGGTCAGGGGGTAGGGGGGGGGGGGGGCTTAAAAACTAAATTGTCAAAAAAAAAAAATGAATGAAATGAAATGAAAACCATCTGTGGGGGGAGTATGGATATTTTATGGAACTGCACAATTATTGTATCTTTACCCTTACTTTTGCTGGCAACGGTAAAGCACATTCGAGTATTAATGTTACCCGAAAAAATAGTTTGAATACTAAAGCCAACATAGATAAATGTATAATTGAATGGGTGTATGGGAAGAAGCCCTAAGTGGTCTTCTTGTTTGTTCCCATGTAAATTACAATGTAAGACTAGGGAACCTCAACTTCACTCATTTCAACTGCCAACTAGCAAAGAACATAACAGGCAATATTTCTACAATTAGTCCTGACAAATCAGGACTAGCAGAAACCAGAGCATAAACTTATTCTCCTCTGGATTTTCACTCTAGGCATATTCTTGCTGCCATACACTTTAATTACAACCTGCTGAGAGAAACAAAACCAAAGGTTGATGGATCTAGTCAGGTGAAGATGATGTATCCAAAATTCAAGAATGGAGAAGCTACTGTGCGCGATATCAGGATATCCCCCAAATATGGTAACTAAATTGTCTCTTCACTTTACTGTCAAGACTGGTTTGGATTATGTTGTGCACTAAAATGCAAAGTAGTGTACCATGCGACAAAAGGTCTCAAACCTTCACCTTTTCACTATAATGATCAAGGCAATTATGCTTCAGGGTAAAGAAATGTATTAAACCTTACCCCTCTCCCACCCCACCCTCAAAGAAGGAAGAAAAGGTCATTTTACTTTATACCTCCATTTAGAGTATGTTGAGGAAATATACCAGACCTTCCTGGAATCTGTCAAGACTCGTACTTTGCTAAGTGATGCTGCTAGAGGGTTGAGAGAGATGACCCCCCTTCCTATGAACTCAATGCTAGAAAAGGAAACTCCTGAAAGTGCATTGGATAAGAGAAAGAAAAGGAAAGAGATGGTAGTAAAAAACGTTCCTCCAACAACACCATGTGAGTAAAGCTATATTTAGAATAATCCATTCTATTCATGCACATGTATTTTTCCTAGGAACACAAGGTCAGGTGGAAAGCACAATCTACTTTACATTTGTAAATGCAAAAGTGGTATATGCTACTGTTCAGATGTAATTGAAACAAATTTGACAAATAAATTTAAAGTTCAAGATATGAATAAATACATGACTTTTGAATAGATACATGTTTATACGATTATTTTTTTCCCAGTGGCCACAGTTTTGGAACAAGATTCTGCCAGTGCAACTAAATCCAAGAAAAGAAAGAGGAAGGGAGCAGAACCTAGCAGTTCAACTACTTCTAAGAAAAAGAGGGGGGCAGAACCCAGCAGTGCAGCTACCTCTAAAAGAAACAGAGGGGCAGAGTCCACACCGAGAACTTGTCGAACATGCAAAAGGCCTATGAAGGGCCACAAGAATGCTGAATGTCCCAAGAAACAAGACAAAAACAATTCAAATTAACTTTTCTAACAAGGCCACAAGCCTATCTGTGAACAAACATTCTTTTTTTTTCTTTCCTTTGAAGAGGGTGGTAGAAGATACAGATAGGGGTAGTAATGTTTTCTCAGACCAAATGCTCACAGCAAATTTTCCCTTTCCCACCCTGTTGTGCCAGGTTGTTCCTTCTTTTGAACAAAGTTCCCGTTTGTTTACCTGTGACTTTATGGCCTTGTACTTTGCTTTATCATAGTGAAGCAGTTAGCAAGATATCTGTTGCAGTTCAATGTTATCCTTGGGTCAGTTTTTATTCCTTTTTTGGATGATATTGTACGTCAGTAAGCTAGTAAAACAAAGGGAAATGAAAACTGAACAGAGCATAAAATAGAACCGCAACATATATGCTGTATAGCAGGGTTCTCAGTTGATCACGTAACATCTGTAAGTGTTACAGCTGGAAAAGGACCTTGATCAGTATGCCCATAGGACCCAAGCTACAGCCATGTAAGTCAATGTTGCGGCTGAAAATAGCACAGCAACACCTGTTCAAAACCCTATTGAGAACCCTGCTGTATGTATGAATATGAGCCCATTCATTTGTAAATATGTCATAAAACACTAAAAAGCAATGAGACAATCAGCTGTAGCAATTTATTGTGTGAATGTTTTAGTAATATTACAACTGCAGTAATAAATGAAGTACAAAAGCATTCTGTGCCAGTAAGTCAAAACTAACCATTAGTCATCCTCCTCATAACCGGTGAAGGGAGCACCTTCAGCACTCAATTCCTTTCTTATCATGTGATAAGCGCAAGCAGGTAAAGGAATACGCCGGGGCCCCAAGTATCCATGTACCAACTGGGTGAACTCCCTGTACGATGCGACACGTAAGAACCTAATTTGAAATGAAATAAATAGCGCTGTGCACAGATGACGTCACGAATTTGAGACTCCTACCGTGACTCAGACAAACAAACAGCTTCACTTGCCGTTTCTGTGAGGGCGAAATGTGAAAATATGCCGCACGCGCGTACTTCTGTTTGCTCTTTTACGGTTCTTACCAAAGACGACGGCATTGCAGGCTCAAAATTTGCAAAGGATCCCGAAGATTATACTGTGGAACATAACTGACAAGGTGGTTAAACTGTAGAGGCTTAAAACAGACGGAAAACGCGAGGTGCTTTTGGGACGTGTGAGACCATTGCCTAAAATGCCACAGAATTTACTAACGGCCGAAGGACTCGTAGCAGCCCCTGGCCAGAGCAACGCAGAAGAATTGCCTAACCATTCTAAGGCATAATCAAAACACAGGAGGAAAATACTAAGCTCCCGCAACACGAACCTCACAGTTACAGAGCGGAGCGATAACAAAAACACAGCCACGAAACACATATTACTTTCTTCTAAAAAACACAGCCGTAACTAAAGCGGCCTTTAGCCCTCAATTTAACGCATTGCATAGCTTTAAAAGAAGCTACAATGCTAGAGAAAGGATCAAGAGACAAATAATAAGAAACACAACATCTTGCAAATAGCCGGGCCCGGCAATACAAAAGCTGCAAGATAATGATTATTACACGGTTCAAATCCTATCCATACAAAGATAAAATGAGAGGCTATACTGTCACCAGACACACTGAAATGAGCCATACCAAGCCTGAACAAAATGCCACAAACGGCATAAGAACGACAGTCGCTAAACAGAAACAACAAGAGGTCATATAAATAGAATGACCTTTGACGATCAAAATACAAAATATGCGACACTTAACTGAGCACATGGCTTTGTTCAGTGACTATAGCGCAAATAATCCGGCCAGCGCTAAAAGAAAATTTAAAGGGAGAGCCGCTCATTTCATAGACAAAAGGGTGTTCTCTTAAAGACATACCCGTGAGGGCAAAACTTTGATTTAGGCTTAAACACGCACATGAGAGTCGCGCGGGCCCATTTCTGCCATCCGCGGATTCATCGAGTTTTTTAAGAGTGGACTTAAGAGACTTAGGCTATTTTTCTCGATACCTTGAATCCCTTTTGCACTCACCCCAACAGCAATGCTTAGTGCTTACCATTTTACGTCGAGTTTGGGAACAAACATCACATTTAACAGATTTTTCAAACGTTATGTCGGTAAAGAATAGCGAATACGCGTACATTTCCTTTGAGCGATATGCAATGCTTGTCTGAGTCACGCCGAGGGTCCGATCTGACGTTATCTATTTTTAGAATCTGTGCGCAGCGCTATTGGAATAATCAGTGCATTAGCTTTTGACCATTAGTCTGAGTTGTAATATGCATTCCTTGACATGTCCCGTGCCCTAAACAAAAACAGACCATTCAATAAAATTTTTCACAAAAAAAGAATTAAGAAAGTTCATTTTACAGTGTATGTGCCGGGCCTGCCAGTGTACCCTTCATGAACTACTGCTTGTATTGTATCTGCAAGTCCCTTTTTAAATAAATTTTTCTAGTAAACAAAAATATATATATATAAAAAATGGGGAAAGTTTTTGGCAGAGTCATTCATGTACATATTTAAATCGTGTATCCAAACAGGCCGTTAAAATGTTACAAAATAAATTTTATTTTGGGTGAGTAAAATTTCAAATCAACCTACGTTTCTTAGCCTAATAGGGCCATTGTTTCTTGATTGGAAAAGCTAAATAAGTAATTTTAAGCACCTTACATGAATCAGTGGATAAAAAATTTCGTACCTATTGCGCCTTATTTGATCTACATTTTATATTTGTAGAATGTTTCAACAAAAGCTGAAATTTCCAACTGCACCAACGTTGATTTTTATCTGTAAAAGCTGGAAAAAGGGATCGAGCAAACCACGATCAGGCAACAATTATGCTTCAAATACTTACTCCTCTTCTGCGCCTGTCTGCTGGTACCTTCTGCTTTCTTGTGTCTTATATTTGGCTGCTGCAGATCGCAAGGACCACCGGTTTAAACACAATGGCCCGAAGCCAGAGTGAAGCGTAACACAGCCAGGTGGTGAGGCCAATTCTCGTAGAACTAAGTCGCTGCTAAGCGACTGCACGCAATCTTCAATTTCGTGGCAACACTGACATTCCATCGCATTTCCGCATTTCCACATGAAAAATATTGACCACCAAATAGTCATTTTTGGCGTGATTGTATTTTTGAGGAGATTGGACGGATGCAAATATTCATGTGCAAGAGAATTTAATACACACTTGCAATGCAAGAAGAGTACAAGATGGCGACCGACTAACCAGATGTCACGTTCTACGACTCTTTCCAGTCGGTTTTGCAAATTCTGTTGTCTCTCTTCAATGAGTTTCCTTTTGCGAGAGTACTCTTCTATCCATTGATCATCGGCAAGCGGCTCCTCGGAGTACGGTCCTTCCTTCAAATTGCTTTTGACTTCGTTTGAGTTGGGGTCTACTTCCTCCGGTTCTTCGAACTCAATCTCTTCCCTGTACGACTCTGTCAAAACACTGCTGTCGCTGCTTTCAGACAGAAAGTCCTCGTCACTTGTATAATCCATGAATAATGGACAAGATTCTTTCTAAGAAAGAAAGCTCGTTGGTCCAGACTGAGACGGTAATTTACAAAGAATACACATGCAAATACGCACTTGGTCAAGGTCTACTCGTGAAACGTAAACACAAGAACTTCTCTTTGGACGCTTACTGAAGTGACTTCATTGAACACCAATCCCCCAAGTACACGGCCAGCTATGAGGGGCGTGGCTCAAGCGGGACTTTTAAACCGAGATTTCAGGGCGAAAACGGGCCAGAATGTCAAAATAAAATTCAGGCACTTATTTACACATTATAAAGTTACCAAAACAAGAAAAACCCCACAGACCCTATAGACACTTTAAACAAGGTCAAACAAATTCAAAGTTCTATTGTAAAAGACGTGGACGAATTGAAAAAGAGTATGGAAACGGCAAACCTCTCAATTCAAGGTTCGGAGGTTAAACTGAAGGCAAAAGCAGAACAGTCTGATTTATTTAGACATTCTTAACAGCAAGATGGACAACATTGAGAACCGATCCAAACGGGATAATGTTGTTGTCTGAGGCGTCAAAGAAGGATGTGAAAATGGCTTCAGCTCAATGGAAGAATTTATCAAGGAGTTATTTCTTAATCACATGCAATTGGAAGGAGGAATTGAGGTGATGAGGGCACACAGATTTTGAGTCAAACGAAGCCGAGACCAATCCATGTCTGCCTTCTGCGCTACACAGATAAATTGTATATTCACAAGAATGCTGCGGCCAAACTGAAGAATAACAAGTATAATGATTTCTCTGTCTTTATATCTGATGATGTTTCCAGACGCGTTCAGATAGAGCATGGAGAATTAAGGAAAAATCATTTGCCGCAGATAAAAGAAAGAGAGAACGTGCTTTTTGCCTTCATAGCATGGAGTATCCGTGCTCAAATATTTACATTTACATGTTATTGGGTCGGTAAAATAATTAGATATCACATCAACCGTAAAGAAGATGGTACTGATAAGCTTAAAGCCTTTTCATTACCTGAAATGTAATTCTCCTATTAGTTTATATTGTAATGGGCACGAAAGTGCTTTATTTCTTCATTTTCTGAGAGCCAAAAAATATTCATTGCTCGCACTAGTTTAATATTAGCTAAGACTTAGTTCTAGTTTTTTTGGGGGAAATGGAAGAACTTGGCGGAAGTGTACTTGAGAAACCCGAGAGAGGTGAGTACGCTTTCGTTTGTACGGATGTGTGTGTGTTGTTGCGTGTTTGTGTTTACATGTGTTTCAAAACTCCACATTTTTTATCACTTAGATAATTATGAATGCAATATGTACGCCAATAAATTGAAATTGTTTTTCAATAACACCTATCTTTCGGAGGTGTTATTGGTGACCTGTTATTAATTGCAGTGTAAGTATCGCTATAAATGGAAATAAAATGTGGGAAAAAAATGTTTGTGGTCCCAGCAATGCCAGTATCAGACGAATGCACAATAACAAAGCGGAATGTATTGAAGAAGATTGCAACAGTCTTTGATCCTCTCGGTCTTGCCAGCCCTTTCATCACTCAAGCAAAAACTATGCTTCAGGAGCGGTGGACCAGAGGGTACGATTGGGGTGATCAAGTCCAAGACCAGGTGGTGAGCCGAATCCAGGCATGGTTTGCACAGTTGGAGTGGCTAGAAAAAATCAAGGTTCCTCGTTGCTTGAAAAATCAACAGCCAGTCAAATCAAAAGAAGTAGTCATCTTTGTTGATGCCTTTCATCCTATGGAGATGCATCATATCTCTGGTACAAGTATGATGATGGGTCTGTCAGCAGTCACCTGATTGCTTCGAAAAAAAGTAGAACCTCTAACTCCAATGATCATACCAAGACTGGAGCTGATGGGAGCAACACTGGGATTAAGGTTCGCCCAGTCAGTGATAAAGGTCCTTGATGTTACGATTAAGATTACTAAATTCTTCTCAGACAGTACTGATGTGCTTTGGTGGATTCGTGAAAAAAAGAGAGACTTCTGTCCATTCGTTGCTAATCGAATCAGGTAAATACAGATGAGCTCCATTCCAGCTCAGTAGCAGCATGTCCCAACCGATCAAAACCCTGCAGACCTGCGCTCTAGAGGAGCAACCCCATTGGAGTTAGCAGAGTCCCCCCTATGGTGGAATGGACCTGAATGGTTACTCAAGGACAGTGCTGAGTGGCCAAGAATGCTGTCAACAAGTCAACTGAAAGAAATGCCTGAGATGAAAACTGGAAAGAAAAGGAAAGAGGAACCAGCTTGGTATGTCACAATGCAGACAGGCCAGCCACAGAAACCAGCAGTCCCGCAACAGACGGCAAGCACTAAAGAGTGGAGACTTGACCCAAGACGTTTTTCCAGTTAGAATTGGCTTGTCCACATCCATGCAAGAGTGCGAAGAGTACACGACAACATGTCGAAGAAAGGCGAGAAGCACGGTGGGAAGACATTGTTACTGCATGACCTCAGAGGGGCAGAGGAGGAAATGGTGCGTTTGTGCCAGTGCAAAGCATTCTACGAGGAGTACAAAGCACTAAGCTTGGGGAAGCCAGTGTTTAGGATGATCAGCGTATTTTAACTGGAAACTCGATTTTTTTGTGAACAGTTGGGGGACTGAGCGCTAGTCCGCCTGTTGCTAGTCAAGTGTCCTGTTTTTTCCACATGTTGAGATTCGTAGTTGAGTTGTCAAGACTTTTTCCAGTCGGAAGTTCAGTTTTTCATATTCTTTTCATCTTGTACGCACAGAACTTGTAAGTGTTGTATTTATTTTCGTTCTTTTTGTTTGTTTTTGGCACCTTTCTTATAAGGAGTTTGTATTTGTCTACTTTTTGCGAACCAAACTGATCCATCATCCCGTGCCATGCCGTTGAGCGCGGCGTATATTTGTAACAAGAAGGCTGCTGCAATCATTAAATGGTTGCGTTTGGTTTAGTTGGAAGGTCTGTGTTTTTGTCCCCCACAGCCAGTGCCGAACAAGTGCCAGCTTGTCAAACTTAACCCTGTGCTGGATGATGATGGGTGCATCCTCCTCTTTTCTGTAGATCAACATTGAATTCTCCCATAACGTAGCATTTCTTTATTTGTGAATCAATTTTTTGAAGTATTTCAGATAAAGTTTGCATGAACTGTTCTACCTTATCATTTGGAGGTCTATATATAACTCCAACAATGACATTACTTGGTTTTGTTCATTCTACAAACTGTGATTCTATTCTGTCATCAACATTTATAGAAAGATTATTCCTTTCCCTGATCTGGCACGATTGTTTTATATATAAACCTGTTTTATTGACAAAACCTTGATTTAAAACTGACATTCCAAAACTTATTTAACGAAAGAAACGGCTACTAAGTTTCAAAACTTTCCCGAACAAAAGGCAAAAGCATCAAAAACTGAATTCCTTAGCTAACTGCCTACCATGTGCTCTGATACGACTGAGTGGATCTGTCAATCAAAGAAAGCAAGCCAACTGGCTTCCTTAAAATGGCAGCAAAAAAAAGGCAAGTCATTGTGTGATACATGACATAGCATCAATGTCTTCTATCCATTGCCCTCCCCACACTGCCAGGCTACCACCAGTGTGATTAAGATAACCAAAAAAAGTTCAAAATCAATGTTGTAGTCCGTCTGTAATGGCCCAAGTTTGTGGATCGGTCTGACCACAGTTCTTTTTTCGCACTGGACCTTGGCAACTCTGGTGTGACCATCTCTTCCAGGGTAGGTCTCAATAATGTGACCTAAAGACCACTGCCTTCTGGGTAGGTTAGGTTCTAAGGCAAACACCACATCTCCTTCCTTCAGATCCTTGACAACTTCAGTCCACTTTGGTCTTGTGGTCAAGTCAGACTAACCGTTTTCAGAGCCTAGATTCATTAGTAGAAGAGTTCATAGACGGACAGGAAAACGAAAACACCAAGAAAAAGAGGAAGCACGATGTTGCTCTGTTCCACGAATTTCTTGTTTTGAAAAGACGAGAAGAGACAAATGGACGAATTGACTCCTCAAGAGCTGAACAAGTTTCTCAGCGAGTTCCTCATAACGGTTTGCAAAAAAGAAGGCAACGAGGAACATGAGCCTAATTCTAAGTCCTTTCACAATTGACCACCCCCAATGCCATTGCTAAGAATTACTTGTTGTAAGCTAAATTAAAAAGATATGTCTTAAGTTTTTTTGTTAAAAATACTAAGTGGTGTAATTTCCCAAATATTTGCTGGAAGGCTGTTCCACAGTGTGGGGGCAGAAGCATAGAAAGAACGAGCACCTAATGTGAAAAGCATGCGCCCCTTAGGATGGTCCAGAAATAATGAAGAATTAGTCCTAAGGGAATAAACGGAACACGACTTAAGACACTAAGTTACTAATATAGCTAGGTGACATATTATATATAGCCTTAAATGTAATAATTAAAATTTTAATATAGATGCGGTAGAACACAGAGAGCCAGTGAAGGTAATATAGAGCTGGTGGGATGGGATCATACTTTTCAGTGTTCGTTATTAATCTGGCTGCAGCATTCTGTACTCGTTGAAGTATACTCATCTGATACTTGGGAAGGCCATAAAGTAGGCTATTACAATAATCGATTCTGGACGTAACAAAAGCATGAAACTAATGTTTTAAGGGATTCCTGTGAAAGGTACTTAGAAATTCTACGAATATTGTGAATATGGTAAAAAGCAGTCTTGCAAACTTGATTTATGTGAGAATCCATACCAATCGCATTGTCAAAGATCGTTCCCAAATTCCTAACGTTAACCGAGGAATCAATTGTATGATCACGTACATGAAGTACTGATGGACTTAATTTATTTAGCTGCTGACGAGTTCCAATGACTAAAAATTCAGTTTTATCATCGTTAAGTAACAGCCATCCTTCAATAAGCCAATTCCTAATATCTTCAATGCAATCCTCCATTGCGCGAATGGCCTCATGGGCGTTAGCATTATCAGGCCTGAAACTCACGTACAGCTGAGTATCATCAGCGTAACAATGAGACCCCGGGAGATGACATTCGATAACCTTGAACAGGTAGAAGTGTAGGAGAAAAGCACGTAGTTCTGAAGCTTTAAAATGAGCAAGATTCTCCAACAGCCTTCTTGGTGTACGAGTTATCACATTTCGGGGCTTGATTGCTAAGTACCTTTCTTCCAGTTTCTTTAACTTTTCTGGCCCAAGATACCATGGATTAGCTGAATAGGTTTTATCTGTCCAAAGGGTTAAAAGAATCTTGGTGATTTCAAGCAAGACACAATGCATATAGTCTTTCAGCTTCTTTGGCAAATTGTTGTGTTTAATCCTGTGTCCGTCTTTCAAAAGTCATGGTTGTAAGATGTTTTTCCTGTCCCATTTCCTGACTTTGCTGCCCTTTCATGTGAAATGGGTATGCCCTACTGTGCCCCCTTTCACTAGTTTTCACTGTTTCACCAGGATGAAGACAATATGGGCATCCAAAAGTTCCACTGAATTGTGACATGTTTTGAAATAAACACTTTGCAGGAGCATCAAAAGTTCCACACAAAAGGATGCAACGAACAGTCCTTCTGGATCCATTGGAGAATGTTACCTGTTCACCAGCAGTAAAAATCAAAGTACAAACAAAACAAAGCAGTCAATAATTGCACATGGCCACCAGTTTTACTAACCCTACATATTCTTCACACTGTTCTAGATGCATTTTCTGTAGTTGTTTTGAGGACAATATGTTAAACAACCAAAACCGTTTTTGCTGAGTAGTTTTTTTGTTATTTAAACAATATAAATATTTCAACATTTGCTCTAAGAGCACAAAGGGCTCACGTACAGAGCTTAGGTTGCTGAGTGATCATTTCTTTTATTCTTACGAACTCAATGCTTGATGAAGTTGCTGACATTGCCTCTCAATTCTGTAACCAGACGCACATACAATATTTGAAAGCAGCAGTCGATAAAACTAACAGACCAGGCGAGTCAGATATTGAGGCCATTCGGAAACTAAAGGAAGATTTTGAAAAAAGAAATCTCGACAAAAACCTCATTTTATAGATGGGCGACGACTACATCATTCTTTCCTCATCGGAGAAAATACGCATTGGCGTTTTAATAACACTTGGCCTGGTCTCTGAACCGGTGAGCCTCAATGGATGTGAAAGTTTAGCGAAAGACTATACGGAAGTCGAATTAACCACCTACTTTCCCCTACTAAGGTGTAATGTAAAACTAGTAAGCATGTTTTGTTCAAAGCCTGGCGAAAATTCAGAGAATGTCGCCAAAATAGTGAAGGCATTTGATGCCGCCATTGAAAAAATGCTGCCTACCTACCTACCTACCTACATACATACATACATACATACATACATACATACATACATACATACATACATACATACATACTCACTCTTGCACAAAAATAAAATTACAACTAAGAAAATATTAAAAGTAGTAATTATATATTTCTATACTGATTTGCAAATTATTTAACAATTCTTAAAGGGGCATTGTCATCTATTTTGAATAGCCAGTAAAACATTTGAATCGATGGAATCGTCAAAATAATGGTTCAGTTTTGTTAACAATAACCCTACTAATGCACAGAAACTAGTATCAATTATGTTTGGCTGTTGATGGCTAGAATGGAAATAAATTACAACTAGAAAAAATTGGCCATTTTTTCAAGTTTTCCTGTGTGTTGTGGAGAAGTCGCATAAAATTGCTTATGGGTTTTTCTTGGCTGGCTCAATCCCTTAATATTTTTTCCCGGCGCTCTAACAGCAATTTCATGTTTGGAAAAGAATTGTTTGTCAACATTTGAGCAGTTTTGACCAAAATACAGCAAAATCGCCGTCAAAATGCCCCTCCAAGTTTCATTTACTTCAAACTTTTGGCGTTTGGTTATTTACTGTAAAAATAAAGTTAGTCACAAACCCTAAGCATTGGTTTTTGGTCTTCCGATACCGTCTCTGTTCGCTGTAGAATGTTTTTATACGCTTGGCGATCCCTTCCTCAGCGAAATTGATTTCCGGAATTCCACATTTACGGGCGATGTCTTCAGCGAATGCTTGTACGTCTGCTTTCGCTTCTGGGCTGTTGAATTTTGGGCAATCTTCTCCCCATTTTTGGGTTCCAAGAAGAACAATTTTCTTCCTCCTAGATAATAAATTTTGCAAGCAATATCAGCTTAGAAATCTAAGCAAAAAGGGGTTGTCAAAAATAAGGACGGGAGAAAAACTTAGAAAGCTTGCACTGTTAAATAAATCGTTAACATTAGTGTTGTGTTAAAAGCTTACTTGGACAAATAAAGTTGTCGGATCTCTGGAGTAAAAGTTGACAGGTCAGCCATTGTTGGGTTCAGGGCAGGAAAGGAAGGAGGACGTGCACCGTTGTGGCTCTTTTGATTTGTTCTGAATTCTATTTTCAAACGTACAGCCCTCCCATATGTAAAACCAGGCTTGATGTAAATGGGTGCATCAGCCTCTCTGGCAGCCAGATCTACAATTGAGCCATTGTCATTCATTTCTTCCCCTGCAATGTAAAACATTAACATACAGTGCGGGAAATTGATTCGAATCAAATACTGACAGTTTCTGCATTTACCTTGGTATATCTTGACGAGTTTTCCCAACATGTGAGGCAGCGAGGCACCATGCGAGGCGTGCGAGGCATCGCAATTTCCTTAATTTTTACATTTACACTTTCGTTAAAGTAATATTGGGGAATCATTTCTTGATTTATTGGCAGCTGTCAAACAAGGCGTCTGCTGAACAGTGTCACATGACCATATCGCGGGCTCAAGTGTAGAACTCATCGAGGTTATGTGTTTTTTTTAAGTTCACCGGTGACCAGGTTATGGAATTTTATTGGATCCCGCACTCAAGAACAAAGCTAAAAATTCGGAGCTTCACTTTCAGGCTTGGCCAAATCTATTTAATATGGTTTATCCTACATAATTCTATCTCGCTTTATTGTTTATTGCTTAGCCCACACTCACTTTTGTAACTTTTAGGTGTCAAATTCTTGTTTCCCGACAAGCACCCCTGGCCGAACACATGTGGGAGTCCAGCCCCCCAGGTTCTAAAGGGGGTCAAGAGTTAAAAAGACCTCTTCCGTGGGGGTTTATCAATAAATCAATTCTAGTCACACACATTGGCCTTTATTTAGTTCAACTCATTAAGAGACGGACCATTGATACTCAGGGGACTGTTAAGCCTGCAAGCCACTTGGGCCAGAAAATATGAGCAACTCACTAAAAACTCAATCTCACAAAATGGCAGTAATACTGTCGTTACATTCTTGGCTAACCACCCGAGGCAGAATAAGAAAAAAAAAATAAGCCTCAGTCCCTTCTTATCCGTTCAAAAGAAGTACAAGTGATAGCGTACAAGCGTGTATTGTCAATGAAGTACCTGTTGTGCTGGGCTCAAATGTTTGTCAAATTCTAGTTTTGTTGCACCAGGACAATATGTCTGAATAAAAGAATTTCGTGGCTGCTTGGAAATGCAACCCAACTTCGGGCAGAAATAAAACGTTCTTGATATCCAGTGATGCATTATAGTTCTATACGGGCCCTCTGTAGAAACCTGGACGTCACCAGACTGTAAAAGGTCTTTGCAGGTTGCGCAATTCGCGTCCTTTTGCAACTGCCGAACATTAATGAAAAACCCCTCCTTGCATTTTGGGAGCCTTACTAAAGGGACTCGCTCAAGGAACGTTTTAATAATTTGTCCCCATTTGGAGTTGTTGAATTTTTTAAAAAAAAAAAAAAAGTCTCCTTTCGAAAAATGAAAAAGTTTGTGCAAGCACCAAGTTGAATGAGAGCAAAACCCGCTACATGACAGTCCTGACAGCATCTAAAATTTTAAAACAATGCTTCTGCCTGTAATTAATTATACACTGTTAATGGCCATTCATGTTCTTTGATTAGATTGAACTAAGAAAAAATATAAATCAGAAAGTGTAAGTACCTGCATGCTACGAAGTTTCGAGTGTGTTTAATTTATGCGGAGTTTGCGTTAATAATTTGATACTGATTCTTTCTTGGACACTATCTTCTTGCAGAGTGTTATTATTAATACATGTCTTCTAGAGAGATCTTTTGTATCGTTCCCTTTCCTAATATTACCAAAATATGTTGAAGACAGCAATAGTAATAGTAGTGAGATGCCCAGTTGTTGATTTCTGGTGACAAAGCTTGTGAGGAATAGATCAAGAACTAAATGAAAGAATCGTAACATTTTTCGTAAGTAAGTAAGTAAAACCTTTATTTAGACACGATGAGTATTTTGGCTATGCAGCCTGTGGGGTGGTCAGTCCTCCAAGGCCACAATGTCTCACCAGATGCTCTCGGGCTCACTTTCATTGTCCATATAAGCTATTTCATCTATGAGACATATTCTGGACATAAAACATCATATTCAAATTTCTTGTGTTAATTTGTAGTTAAACAACCCTGTGGAGAAGTTAGCTTGTGGAGAATCGACATCTAGTGGCAAAGATAACCGCGAATCTGAAGGAGGTGATGCAGACATTGTGGAAGAAGAAGAGGATTACATTGTGAGAGATACCGACTCTTGTAGGAGTGGGTCACCAACCCCTGCCAGCCAGCTTTCGAATGTCATATTAACTCAGAGAAGAGAACTCAGAGAACTGCAGCTTTCAATTAAAAAGTGCTATTCTAAGTGTACTGCACTTGCTTAAAACAAAGGGACTAAACTTACTGTCATCTGTGTAATGTATGTATCTCCAAGAAAGACTTTTTTAAATAACAACTGTTGTCAAATGCTTCCAGGCTATGGTCTTTAACACCTTGTGAGTCCCTTCAAATTCATAAAAAGTACTATGAAGATCATTTTCTTTATTAAAAGTGCCATAATCCATCTGGACAAAAGGAGTTAATGTCAAATAGACGTAGCAATTTATAATCGGAAAATATGTCGTTTGATCAGGGAGTGTTGTTAGCGATAATAAACATTTACAAATGGAACCCCAAGTTGACCAAATAAATCGATAATTGTGAGGCGTTGGAGTTAACTTTCGTCTCACTAGTATACACCATTGATGATTAGATACTGTTTATTGATCCAGGTACTCAATCTACAGCGAACTGGAGCAACAAGGAGATACTATGAAACAGTAACACATACTTTGAACTTCGCTTCTCATTCTGTGTTAACAAGATGAATTTTATTTGTCACTGTAGCTACCTTATTAGGGCATGTCGTGGAGCAGGAAGTGCTGTGGAGCCGAAAGCAGGAACTAGATGAGTTTGGTGCTGGACTGGAATCATTAGAACTACTGACACTTCTGAAGAGGGACGCTGCAGTGTGCCCGAGCTTGCTGTGCTTTGATGAGAATGCAACTTTTGGACCCGAGGAATTTGAGAAATGCTTAAGCCAACCCGCGCCAGACCCAGGTGATTTTGTTCAAGAACAGACCTACAGATGGTTCAATAGCTATATAAGTGAGAATCCGAGATCTGAGGCCTTTCAAGGAGGGTGCAGGTTGAAAACTCTCTTGCATTTTTCTACTGGATACCAATTTCCTCCTCCTGGTGAGAATCTCCCTCACAAAATATCAATCTCTTTTTTACCCGATGAGGAGCAGTACCACCTTCCGAGTCAGGCCACCCAAGAATCGCTGCAAAAACTGCGAAAGCCAGGCAAAAGTTCTGGATCATAAAGCGACATGACATCACCAAAGTAGTCAAGCGTCATTGCACCTTCTGTAGAGAAATAGAAGCAAAAGCCAAAACCCAGTCTTGCCCAGCTGCCGACAACAGCCATTTACGCCACCATTTCTGTACACATGGTGCGACTACTTCGGAAACAAGACTGAAAAGCATTATGGTGTCATTTTTACATGTCTAAACACTAGAGCCGTCCATTGTGAAATCGCCACCGATGCCAGCACCATGGCTTTCTTGTAAGTGTTGCGAAGGTTCTTTTTGTATTGTGGCTATCCCAAACTGCTCATTTCCGACAATGGTTCACAGATGATAGGAGCTGAACGTGAACTACGCCTGATGATCCAAGGTTGGGATAACATGCAACTGAAAGAATTCTGTGCCAACAGAGACATGAACTGTGGACTCGCCCCACATCAAGATGAATGCTCAAAGTCTAAGGTCAAAACCACGAAATCTGCATTAAAGAAAGCCATTGGAGATGCCGTACGTACTCCATTTGAGTTGAACACCTGCCTACTAAAGCCGCCAACTTAGTTAACCAACGTCCCATAGGAAGAGTGCCAAATGACCCTGATGATGGTGCCTACCTACGTCCAAACGACATCCTACTTGGCAGAGCAAGCAGCACGGTTTGACAAGGTCCATTTCAACATACAGAGAATCCTCGTCATCAATTTGAGTTCTGCCAGAAGATTGTTGATTCTCTCTGGAAGAGATGGCCAAGAGATGTCCTTTCCCAACTTGTGCTCAGAAGATAATGGAATGTACAGAAACAAAATGTTGCCGTCAACGATTTTGTCATTGTTTCTGATGCTAATGTGATACGTGGGAAATGGAACGCTGGCAAAGTTCTCCAAGTGTTTCCTGGTAAGGATGGCCTGGTACGCAACGCACACGTGAAGACAGCCTCACGAACGTATATGCGCCCAATAACCATGATCTAAATTATCTACCAGGCCGAAGGTTATGCAGATTAAAATGGGTGGCCCCATTGCTGGTGTGTGTTTTGTTTACAAACAGAGAGACCTGGGTCGAGCACTAACCCTTAAGTTGTGTAAGACCACATGTAGTAAAAAAGGTTTCATTTTACTCACCAGAGACAATGATTAGCCTAGTTTTTGTCAATGCCGACACTGTATACTTTTTTTTGCCATTGGTATTCAATTTTTAAGTGCCATTTAGCGGACAAGCTTGAACAGATGTAAGTGTATCACATTTCAACGCGTTCTAGTTCTTTGTCATTGTTTTCTGCTTGAATATAGGAAAATAGTAATTGTGATTTCGCTTTATTGTAGCTTCACATTCTACTTCGTCAATGGTCAATGTCGCTAAGGAGTCACCTGAGATACGCGCGCGAGACCAGAGCGGTCACTTGCAAGCGAACCTTTGAAGAAGTTGCGCGTAAAATATTTCGTCATGGCGAATTCAACTAATCCTGAAGATCCCGTCAAAGGAACGGAGCTTAATTCCACTGGGAAAGTTGAAGACGACCTTCTAGACGAACTTGCACTCGAAATTAGCGACCCGCTAATAAGTGTACTCACTAATTTGAACAGAAACATGGATCACATGGTGGGTTCATTGTCTGCCATGGGCGAAGCGTTTACTGCTTTGTCGAAGCGAGACGCTCGCTCTGGGAATTTAGACGCCTTAAATGGGAAAACAAAGAAGTCTAGAGTTGATGCCAGTGATAAAAGTGAAACTGGCGGTGAAAGCAATGATGCAGATGCTCACGAGCTTCTTGAAACCAGCGCAGAGAATGACTCTGAACTCACCAAAACATTGTCAGCCAACTCGCAGGACTCCTGCAAAAATGAAGGCGAAGACGAACTTTTAAAGAAATTGGCCCTCGACTTCTCTAAAGATGACTAAGTGAGCAGCCCAATCTCTAAGCAACTCGAAGAAATTATCAATAAGAAATGGGCTTCAAAACTGGACGAGAACAAGGTCAAAGGCACCGTCAAGATATACGATCACCCTGAAAACTGCGAGAAGCTTGTTGCCCCAAAAGTGAACCCTGAGATTTGGGAAAAACTAATCCATTATGGGAAAAAGCAGGACCTCAGATTGTCAGCTATTCAGAACATGATTGTGAAGGTGGGACCCATTATTGCACAATCAACTCAGAAGCTCGTGGATTTTAAAGGCCAAGGTGCGCAAGGTGGGAAGCTAGACGTGGGTGCATTACTCCCAGCACAAATTGATGCCATTGCCTTGTTGGGTCACACCAATTACGAGCTCTCGCTACGTAGACGGGAAGCTATTGCACCGCATGAAGTGCCCTGTCATCTATCATTATGCTTCCAGGGGGTGTTCACTTTGGTAGCTATCCACTTGTTACCAGGTTTGTTAAAGGCGCTTTCGAAACTAGGCCTTCCCTCCCACGATACAAAGAAATATGGGATGTAACCTGTCCTAAAAATACTTGCAACCTGGACTCTCGAAGTGGAATTGAGTCTCAGAGACATGTCCTGGAAGGTGACCATGTTGCTTGCTCTCGCCTGGCCAGGGAGTACAGACACTGAAAGCACTTACTCTAACATTTACTTTAACTGCAAACAAATGTGTATTTCTGATTGACACGCCCCTAAAGACCAAGCGACTGGGCAAGCACCTAAGTTGAATTGAGTTTTTGGCATATGAGCCTGACCAGAACCTGTGTGCTGTACAACATCTACAAGCATATATTGAGAGAACATCTCTCCTAAGGGGAGAAACTGACCAGTTGCTGATTGGCTATCAGAAACCTCACAAACCTCTGTCAACTAACACTATTGCTCAATGGCTCAGGAATGTCATGGCCAAAGCAGGAATTGACACTAGTGTGTATAAAGCTCACAGCACAAGAGTAGCTGTCACTTCAGCTGCAAAGGGAAAACAGGTCCCAATTAACACTGTCTTGTCTACAGCAGGTTGGAGTAGTGCGAGCACCTTTGCTCGGTTTTACGATAAGCCTATCCAAGACACTGCCAAAACTTTTGGGCATGAACTTTTGCATAACAGCTGTTAATGCTTTTAACATGGTTGTTTCAACCAGACTTGTTGACCATATTGTTACTGTTACTGTTAGGTCTTGTGCTGTGTACTTTGTTTTAGCACCCTGTTGTTGCTATTTGTATTAAATTCGATCTATGTTCATGGTTTATGCTCATGATCTTGACGCTTTAAAGTCTCACGTGACTCCTTAGCCACATTGACCAATGACATGGTAGAATTGTAAAATTAAACGAAACTTACCGGAAGTTGAAGTTTGCTTGAGATTCCACGAACTCATTGGTCTGGAGTTTAGGAGTCAGGTGCCCTCCCATCTGGGTTACCCACCCTACTGATTTACAACAGTCCTGATCATTCGCCTTTGAAGTGTGACCACTCTGGTTTCGCGTGCATATCTCACCTGACTCCTTAGCTCCAGACCAATGACTTCGTAGAATCTCAATCAAACTTCAACTTCCGGTAAGTTTCGTTTGATTTTACAATTATATCTATACATGTGTGTGCTGCACAATGCCTTGTGTGTCATCACTGAATCTGAAACTGAAACTCCCAAGCCTGCGTCGCGTGTTCTCTGCTAATCGCCGCTTCGCGTTCCTTATCGGTCCAGTGTGGATAATGGCTCTTTGCAGGCTTCCTGTGTTTGTTTTCCATTTCACCTGGTAGAGATAATTTATTCTGAGTTGCCAAAAAATGTCTTCAGCTGATTTTCACAGTGGAACAAACGCGCCATACCTTAAACATTTGCCCACACCAAAGGGCCGACTTTGGCATCCGTTGCAGCGTGTGTGTGAAGACCTGGGCCTAGATCAGTTCCTCTCTCACTGTGACTGCAGCGCTGTGCAGTCAGCGGTTTTACGCAAGTGCTTAGCTAACGCATCTGTTTTTCTTTGGCGAGTGACCCGCCATTTTGTTTTTGTTCACATGTGGTTTGATATTTGTGCGGTTATCGCAGTAATCGTGGTTCATCGGATGTTTGCTGTCCTTTCAAACGGCCTAAACGGTAAGATCAGCTCAAGAAGTATTGTACGGAACATTTTTTGGTTTATTTTTCACCCTAGTTTTCAAGATTAGTTATAGCAAGTATTCCTTTGTTACGCAGATTGTTATCTCGGGAATCAGGAGTGTATCGGCATGTGCTGTAACCTGACCTGTGAATAAACGAATTTTGGCCTCTATTTGATTTGTTTGCAACTCCTCCCGTCATGTGCGACGGGAGGCCAGCCACAATAACAATCGTTTGAAGATATGGATATCATGTCTACTTCCAAAGAAGCAAGATCCGAAGACCAGGGCAAGGTGGCACTGGAAGAAGAAAGCAAGGAGTCTAGGAAGCGAACACCGACAGAAAAAGGGTATTTGTACCAAGTCGACATAAAGACAAGCAACTTGAGAACCAAGAAATGTGATCTGGTCAAGCGAATGAGAGGTACTCTGTTGAAGCGAGGTCAGTCAACTAAACTTGTAGAATTTAAGAAAGAATTAAGGTTTTTGTGAAACCAGGCGAGAGTATGGAGGGTATTGAAAGAATCATTGATCAACTTGAAAGAGAGTGGAAGAATTTTGATTGTGACATAAGGTCAGAAATTAAATACCTGGAATTCGTTGAACAGCAAAAGGAGGATGCTAGTTCGGAAACATCTAAAGTACCAAGTCGAGTTTCCAGGAAAAGTCATAAGTCAAAACTAAGTTCCATCAGTGATGCTGCTTTAAAAGCTAAACTGGCTTATATAGAGAAAGAACGTAAACTGGTATTAGGACACAAGAAAACTGAGTTGACCAAATTAGAACAAGAAAGAAAATTGAAGGAACTAAGAGTACAAAGTGAACTAGCTCAAAATCAAGCAAGGCGTAATGTATGTCTTTCATCAGAGAGAGAAAATGTGCTTGAAGATCAAGATCTTAACTCTGTCCCCGCAGAGGATAAGGATAAGGACATGGATAAATTTCTTAATTCAATTCCAATCACAAGCAAAAGTGATCTCTCTCCTGGTCAGCAAGAACCTATCTATTCTTCAACTCAGATAAATGGTGCCCAACCCACTTCTGGTTCTCCACTTGTAAACCATGGAGTGTACAGTGCATTAAGTCCAAATGCCACGCCCTTTCAACCGCACTCTGTTGTTTTAGAAAGATGTATGGATAAGCTGGTTGAAACTAGTAGTAAGTTGGTGGCAGCTACTGTGGAACAGAATTTAGTGAACAGGCAACTAGCAATCTCTGGTCAACTGCCTAAAGTTTCAATCCCAGTGTTCAGTGGAGACCCTCTAGAGTATCCTACATGGAACAGTTCCTTCAGTGCTCTTATTGATTCCAAACCAATGGACGCTCAGACTAAACTAAATTTTCTGCATCAGTATATCGCTGGAAAGCCCAAACAAGTTGTTGATCAGTATATGTTAATTGGAACTGAGGATGCTTACCAATCTGCAAGGTCGTTGTTAAAGGAAAGGTACGGTAAGTGCAACGTAGTTGGAACAGCCTTTATGAACAAACTGGAGAACTGGCCTAAGATTGGCATAAGAAATGCGGAAGGTTTGAGAGATCTTTCTGACTTCCTGCAAAAGATAATTGCCGCCAGAGAGACCACTCCTAGTCTGGCTGTCTTGGACTTCGCAAAGGAGAACGTTAAGACTCTAAATAAGTTGCCCTTTCAAATTCAGAATAAGTGGAGAGGGATGGTTCAACAGTGTAGGGTCTCTCGGGGAGATGGTACTTATCCTACTTTCTCAGAATTTGCTTCATTCGTGAAAGAGTGTGCAGAGAAAGCAAACATTCCCGAACTTGAGGAGCTGTCCAAAACCAAGGAAGTGAGCCCTGGAACACCATTCCGAGAATCACCGAGAGGAGAAGAGGCCATTTCCTTTGGAACCCAAGTATCAGATCAGGACAAGAATGTAAATGCCCTGAGCGAGAAAGAGAAAACCAACAAAAGTGACAAGAAAAGGACTGAAGTTTGTTTGTTTTGTAAGGAACAACATCACTTAGATGAGTGTAAGAAGTTTGCGGAAAAGCCACATAAGGAGAAGAAGGACTCCTTCTATAAAAGATTTCTGTGTCTGGGATGTGCCTCAAGTGGTCAGCACCAAGTAGCCTCCTGTAGGAACAGACTTAAATGTCGTATCTGTTCTGGTAATCACCCCTCATGCCTTCATGTTCAGAAAACTCCGGCAGAAAGTATTGCGAACTGTACAAATGTTTGTACCATCCCAGAGCAGGAAGGCGGTTCAGATCATGCTATGATTGTACCTGTATGGGTCAGACAGGTTGACCAAACGAGTAAGGAAATCTTGCAATATGCGGTGCTGGATGACCAGTCTAATGTGAGTTTCGTGTCACAGAGTTTGTGCGAGAAATTGAACTTGCAAGGCCCACCAACTGACTTACTGCTTACGACAGTGCAAGAGCGAAACGTACATGTACCAAGCAATCGTATCTGTGGAGTTGAAGTGTTAGACTTTAGAAGGGAGCATGCTGTGAAGCTACCCATGATGTTCAAGCGTGATATTATTCCAGCCAGTCGCTCACAGATTCCTAAAGCCAGTGTCGCGCGGAAATGGAACCATCTTCGCCCTATTGCTGACGAACTTATGCCATACAATCCAAGTGTAGAAATCTCCTTGCTGATAGGCAATAACTGTCCAAGTATCGTTAGACCGAGAGAAGTCCTAGTGGGAGATGAAGATGACCCGTATGGCCAGCGATCTCTTATGGGATGGGGCATAATTGGCAAGGTGTGCAAAGCTACAAGCGATGGCAATAGTAAAGAAGTGACGTGCAACAAGGCAGTGGCTACAGAGGTCCATGAACACTTTGCCTTTACAACAAAAGTGAAAGAGGTTATCAACCCACAGACCATCCTTAAAGTTCTAGAGTCAGACTTTGCAGAGTGCTCTGCAAAAACCAAGCCTTATTCAGCCGAAGATAGGAGGTTCCTCAACATCCTTGAAAATGGTATTGTTAAGACACCTGATGGGCACTACGAAATGCCGCTTCCCTTAAAGTCAGATAAATTGTCTCTCCCCTTCAACTGTGAACTAGCTGTGAAAAGATGGCGCCAGCTTGTAGCAGGATTTAAGAGACAACCGAAGTTCTCAGAAGATTTTCGCTTGTTCATGAAAGATGTGATTGCTCTATGTGCTGAAGAGGTGCCTCCAGACCGTCTTGGAATCCAGGATGGTATGGTGAACTACGTCCCCCACACCGGTGTTTATCACCCGAGGAAACCCAATCAGATCAGAGTAGTGTTCGATTGCTCTGCCCAACATGATGGAGTATCTCTTAACGATTTCTTGCTGTAAGGACCCGACCTCATGAACACCCTGTTAGGGATCTTGTGCAGATTCAGACAGGAAAGTGTAGCCATCATGACTGACATAAAAAGTATGTTTCATCAGTTTGTGGTATCAAAGGAACACAGAGATCTCCTGCGTTTTTTGTGATGGAAAGACGGGGATCCTGCCAATGAAGTTGTTGAATACAGGATGAGGGTTCATCTTTTCGGTGCTGTTAGCTCACCTGGCTGCCCAAATTTTGGTCTCAAGAGGGCGGCAGATGATGGAGAGAAAGAGTATGGTGAACAAGCTGCTGAGTTCATAAGAAGAGATTTCTATGTAGATGATGGACTTACGTCAGTCCTAACTGCAGATCAAGCTATTACCCTGGTGAAAGCAAGTCAAGGCATCTGTGCCAAAGCCGGTCTGAGACTACACAAAATCTCGTCAAACAAAAGAGACGTTCTTGAAGTGATTCCTTCTGAACACCGTGCAAAAGGGTTGAAAGAGCTGGATTTGAAGAATGATCCATTGCCTTTGGAACGTGCTTTAGGAGTTGTATGGTGTATTGAAACTGACAGCTTCCAATTTCGCATCGAATTGCGTGATCTTCCCTTTACGCGACGTGGTGTTCTGGCCACAGTTAGTTCAATTTACGATCCTAGCGGCTTCGTTGCCCCTGTTACCTTGAAGGGTAAGCAAGTTCTACACCAAATGTGCCAGGACAAACTTGATTGGGACAGCCCAGTTCCAGAGAGTCTTCGTAGTCAGTGGGAGAAATGGCTTCGGGATGTTCTGACTCTTGACCAGCTGCAAATTCAACGTTGCTTTAAGCCTGAGAACTTTGGCCGAGTTAAAGCCTGCGAGTTACACCTTCAGCCAGCCTCAATACCTACTTATAAGAGGGCATGGGCACTTTTCAACCAATTTCTCTACGATGTATTTCAGTCCACAATGTTTTCACTCCCAATCCCACCACCTACATTAGCACTTTTCATAGCCTATTTGTTCGATAAGCATTATGCCCCTTCCTCCGTGAACACCTTCGTTTCTGCTCTGGGGTACTCGCATAAGCTCGCGGGTTTTTCTGACCCAGGAAAAGTTTTCTACATTGTGCAAACATTGAAAGGATATCGAAAGATTGGCCACCGCTTGGACTGCAGATTGCCAATTACTCTTAATATACTGCATAGAATATTAGATTCTGCTTCTCATATCACTGGGTCACAGTATCGGATAACCTTATTTCGAGCAATGTGTTCTCTCGCATTTTTTGCATTTTTAAGAGTGGGTGAAATTACTGCAACACGGGCTTCTGCCCCCCCTTAGCAAATTCATCAACTCACTAAGCTTCTTAACCCTGCTAGAGAAGTGGTGGGCATAAAGCTTACATTTCATGATTTCAAGTATAACTATAATCAACGCCCATTTTCCTTAGTAGTCAATCGTCAGGATAACCACTGCCCAGTTTAGTTAATACTTAATTATCTTGCATTACGAGGCAATACTGCAGGTGCTATTTTTCTCACCATTCAAGGGACCCCAGTACCCAGGGTTTTGTTCGCAGACCTACTCTGTCAAACTATTAAATATTGTGGGCTTGACCCCTCCTGTTACAAGGGACATAGTTTTCGCATAGGAGCTGCATCATATGCTGCAGATCGTGGTTTTTCCGATGCTCAGATCCGTATTCAAGGGCGTTGGAAATCCAATGCATTTCTTAAGTATATCCGAGTATCTACTGTATCTACTTGATTTGTTTAGATGTCGGTGGAGGCTGACTTGCAAGGGCAGCAGTCTTATTCACCACCACAGCATTACTTATAGTTTTGGTTAATTAATTTTTATTCATGTAATTTGGTTACATGTATGCAGGAATTTGAGCGGAATTGTCTTGCAAGGGCAGCAGTTGCGTTCGACTTACAGCCGCATTTTATCTATTTCAGTACGACCATAGTTTAATAGTAGGTTTAGGCTTAGGGCCATTTACCAAGGGCATTAGCCCACCCCCCCCCCCCCCTTCCTTTTTCATTTCACCATTTTTGTATTCCTAAAGCATTTGACTTGCTTGAGTGAGGCTGTCTCGCAAGGGCAGCAGTCTCACTTATCTCGTTAATTGTTGGCTCGTAAATCCTTAACTCTTGTTTGATTACTTGACGTAGGGACTGTCTCGCAAGGGCAGCAGTCTCATGCATCTCTACATTAGGTCAGTATTGTTGATATTATTTTATATTAAGTATATGCCTTGTTACAAATTTTACTGGGTTGAATGGGGCTGACTTGCAAGGGCAGCAGTCTCCTTCCTCTCGGCAATTTTATGCTCACTTTATCTGTTCAACTGATATTGAGAATTGCGGCTGTCTTTCAAGTGCAACAGTCTTGCTTATCTCATTTTAGTATATTGGCACCTTGTCGCTGTTTTCATTATATTTCCATGGCCATGTTTTTAGGACCATATTTAATCTCCCACCTTTAACATACCTTTTGTAAGTTATTCAATTTAATCATGTTGCAATTTTGTCATCAATGCATATTTTGTACATAGGGTGCTGCATTTCCCTTGGGTGGGGCGGCATCATGTCAATTGTCATGATGCTTTGGCGTTTTGGTTGCCCTCACCTTTACTGGGCAAAATCATTAATAGTTAATTCAGGACAGTAGTAGTCCTTTCGCTGATGTTGTAATGACGTGGCTATGGGCCTTTGTTCATAGCCATACATTAGTTCAATTTATATAAAAAATAAAAGGGGCTATGAGACTTTTGCTCATAGCCATTTTCACCAAATCATGGTTTGTTTTGTAATCCTTTGCCCAGCAAACTGAGCCCGGGACATGCAGCACACAGCAATAATATTTATGTTAGTACGGGTGAAGTCATAAAGGGAATATTTGTTTACAAATAGGATTTTATGTCTTCAATCCAATCTGTTGTTTGTCTTTTTATTCAGTACTGAAGTTTCTTTAGGAATTTTGTTGTATTGTGTGACATAATGTCACGATACCAGGGTCACGGGCTAGGGCCCTGACAATCTATATTGTACCACCCTCTAGCGTTCATGACCTTTGCACCAAGACACGCACCACGTTTGTCAGTGGATTACTTCTGAACGAATTCAGCCGCCTTTTATTTTTCCCACCCGCCCTGTGGCCCTGTCCTCTTTTCCTAGTCCTGTGTTTTGGTTGCCCTCACCTTTACTGGGCAAAATCATTAATAGTTAATTCAGGACAGTAGTAGTCCTTTCGCTGAAGTTGTAATGAGGTGGCTATGAGCCTTTGTTCATAGCCATACATTAGTTCAATTTATATAAAAAATAAAAATGGCTATGAGACTTTTGCTCATAGCCATTTTCACCAAATCATGGTTTGTTCTGTTATCCTTTGCCCAGCAAACTGAGCCCGGGACATGCAGCACACAGCAATAATATTTATGTTAGTAGGGGTGAAGACATAAAACAAAGAACAGGAAGGGGAAAATGCAATACAAAGAAAACAGCAAAACCAACAAAACATGGTCAAAAGAAAAATGCAAGAAACAACAACGAGAAAGAAAACAAAGAACAGGAAGGGGAAAAATGCAATACAAAGAAAACAGCAAGCAAACCAGAGGTTGCCAGAAAGAAAGCTGAAAGAGAGAAGAAAAAAGCAGAAATAGAAAAGGATAAAGAAGTAAAGGCAAGGGGAAAGGCAGCACAAGAAAAAGAAAGAGGGGCATTGATGCAAAGAGATAATGGAGTTCCTGCAGAAATGACCTCTTTTGCGAGCAGCCTCAGTGGCAGCAAATCAAGTGGCCAATGTCAGCGCAATGAACCACCTTCATCAGATACACAGCACAAGGCTCTTTTTTACTTATGCTAATGATATAACTAAATCCTCTCAGATACTGACTTGTATATTATTTGCAGATGACACGAACTTATTCTATGGTCATAAAGATCTAGAAACATTATATAAAACGATGAATCAAGAACTTAAGAGCGGCAATCCAGAAATTTCACCTGGAGGTGTGCAAAATGAAAAAAACGAAAATTCCCAAACTATGCCAGAACATAGGTCTAGATGAAGTATTTCTAGAAAAAATACTTTGAGTTCGATTAGATTTTTATTTTAGGCAAACAGCGACAACGTCGGTTTGGCCACTCTCACATTGCTTTTTATGGCGTCCACACCATACGTTACTTGAAAGTTGCCTAAAAATAAACAGAACAGTAAATCCCACCATTAAACATCTTAATCAAGAATGAATATTCACGAACAGTCTGAAGTGTTATTTGTTCAATTACATCGCAAACTAAATATTTTTGGGACTTTTAATTTTTTTTCAATATTTCGCCGATTTTGGCAGAACAAAAACCTGGCAACATTGGGAGGGTAAAATCGCTCCTTGGTACATGGCGTGGTTTCATATCAAGTACATCGAGCGAGAGAGCAAGGCTTCATTATCAAATAAGGCCCAGTTCAAACGTCAAACTTCTCATGTGCCGAATCTAATAATTAGATTCGGCACATGACAAGTTTGACGTTTGAATCAATTAAATCCGCCAGATATGAATTAAGTTTGACACGCAGTTAAATTCGACCGGGGCAGTCGGATAAAATGACTGAAGTGCGACTCCGATTCAAACGTCGAACTCCTCATGTCTCAGTCTCAGTCTCAGTTCGCGGGATTTCGGCTCTTCAGTCACTGTCTTTCCAGGCGATGTCTGCTACGGCTCAAAATATATAAAAATGTTGCTCTTGTTACTCTGAATGTTTTCTTAAATCTCGCATCCCAGTAGTCAATCGTCGACAGGAGCGAATAGGTGTTACAACATCATTTCGCTGAATTAGCATCAGCAACAACAGGAGATAAATGCTTAACAAGTGCCTTCTTTTTGACAGCAATCGTCGACAGGAGCGAATAGGTGTTACGACATCATTTTGCTGAATTAGCGTCAGCAACAACAGAAGGAGAGAAATGCTTAACAAGTGCCTTCTTTTTGACAGCAAGTGTGTCACGGCCGTTTCCAGGGTACGACGACGTCTTCGGATTCTACCAAGCAAATAAATAAGGTAAAGTGATCGAGAACGCAAGTTGCTTGTCTCGGCATCCGCCATGTTTGAATTTTTTGTACCTCACATTTAATTCGACACATTTAAATGTGACGTCTGAATCAATGTCGAATTTAATTCATTTGAGTCAACTCAAATAGGTATTAGATTCGGCACATGAGAAGTTCGATGTTTGAACTGGGCCTAACTGCAATAAAATTTTTGGCTACGTAAAATACCAAATTTTAGAGCGCCAAACAGAAGTGACCCAATGGTCAAAACACGCATTTGCTTGTCACGCATTTAAAAGCATAAATTCAACAAAGTGCTCTTAAAAAAATAGTTGGTGAACGTTTTGCCAAAAATTATTAGTTGCGATGTTAATGCTAGTTTTGAACATTATTTTTTTTAACTTCTTAGTTTGTGTGAACTTTTTGAAGTTCAAGCGGTTTATTTTCGTTGCGAGTCAAATTCAAATCCCTAATCACCGTGGTTGCAGGTGGTTGTGAACGGTTACATGTAAGCCGTAAAGGAAATCGATTTTCTATCCTTTCTGAATCAAAAGTGCTTGGGCATAATACAGAGAATACTACATTATTGGAGCTTCCTAAGGAGCATTCTGAATGTGCGTGGAAAGACATGCGGACCCGCCAGCAAGCCAGGGGTGTTTTGTAATGTTGCGAAACTATAATATTCAGTTTTAGTGCACGCTCCTATTCATAACTGTTTGGGGATGGCAACTTGAAACACAGGCGAAAAAGAGGTTACCAAAAATTATTATTTTTAAAATTAAAACAATCTAATTGCAACCTCTCTTTGCTTTGGTCGGTTTTTATTTCTATCATCTTCCAGCATGGGTGTGAAGTTGTCCAAAATTCCGCTTGCTTAATGTAGATAAAAATTTGTGGTTTGGCAATCACGTTGATTTTTTTAAAACATAGCTCAGTGAATAACACCAAACTTTTCCTCGTGACAATATTGCCAGTCATGGAAGTCGATTTTTTGCAAATTGTGAAATCTCCCGAAAAAATATAAGCCAATTGAGCAATTAAACATGCTCTCAACATCAAATTTCCAGACGTGTAGGTAAACATTGACACTTATTAAATTGACGCTGAAATAAAACTATGCTGATAAAAATAACGAGAAAAACGAATGCAAATAAACTCATTCAAGACTCTTTTCTCTGTCTGGGAAAGCGATTGATAAACATTTCCTGTTTGATTTTTAGGGATTTTCGACATAAATGAAAATCATTTAAAAATATCAATATGTTCACAACATCGAGATGCACAAGGAATAAGATGGCGTTGTTCCAAAAAGTTATGTTCAGTTCCACCAGAGTGGGCGATACACAAGAAGAAAGAATACAAAGGAGACCGTGGTATCACACTCCCTCAATCTCGACAACTCTATAGACTGACCTCTGTACTTGTTCCAGTTGCTTCATGTAAGTAAAAGTTCTATTTTAAACTCACCAACCCGATTGCTCCGATCCCAAAAGGAATAACTATCTTGTGTTCTTCAAAAATGACGTCTTTTGAAAAACTTCGTAGAAATCAATACCAAGGGAGCAGTTTTTCATACTTGGAACATGTACTGGTTCACACCGTTGAAACTTTCACGTGACATCATTGACCTTGGAATCACACGAAAGAAAAAATCCTGTAACACTGATGAAGTAGTTGTATTTTTGTCATTTATAGTCTTATTATTGTTTCCAGCAATTTGTCAACAATGCCAGTTGTGTCTAGCTAAAGAGGCAGCTCCTTCCCAATGTGACGCCCCATCTTTGTCATGTCAGTCAACTGAGATTTTCCCTGAAGCTGTACGCGTTGAACAAGAAACAAAGAGTTTTTCATCAACCTTGGATCAACAGAAAGTGATCCAGTAAGTGTAAGCGTTATCAAATGCAAGTAACGAGCAGTCCAAACAGAACACTGTTTATGATCCATGCCTAGAACTTGCCCACATGCGTGTGCCATTGAACGTGCAAAGACAAAGTTTTAGCGCGTGCGAAGGCTTGCCTCCTCACTATTCTTTTCACGGCTCCACTGCTCAACCCTAAAACCTAACGACCAGAATAAGTTCATGCACGCGCACCACGCACAAATTCATGTCGCCTCACTGCAGTTAATAGGGATCACCAGATGCTTTCAAAAATATGATCACTGCTGTTCATTGAGGGAACAAACAACAAATTAAAACCCAAGAGGCATTGCGCGCCGAGCTGAATTTTGCACAGTCCAAAATTCGGAAAATTACCAGCGAGCACTAAATAGCGAAAAAAATCCACATTCATCGAGCTCATTTCCCGGAATATCACTATTTTTTGTGTCATTAAGCCTTGCATAATATCCTCTCGCTTTGTTTATGTGGATATTTTCAAGGACAGTCTTCGTGTGGAAAGGAAAATCAGAAAATCGTCGTTCGCTTCTAAGTAACATCTCGCCGTTGACAATGCAGTTGTTCAGTTGTTATTCCGAAGGAATATATTCGTCTCAGAGACTCTTCGCATAGCTTTCATTCTGAAACAAAGAAGCGGGAGGATTTGTTGTTTCCATGCATGCTTCTGTTATAGCGATGTTCCTGATTTCTACGGATGTCTAACCTTAACACGCAAGTTTTATTAGCTCCATTGGATTTTATTTCTCCGATTCATGTAAACAGCGTTGCGAAGAGACGTAATAAACTGTATAGTTTTCTAGGTGGCGTTCCTTCTTTTTTTACCATTAGCACAGGCAAATAAATTAAAAATACTCATTTTCTAAGTAAGCTGCAGATTCATTCGTAGTATCATTGCTACATCATCAAACTAAGGTAGAAATAATTTCATGGTAGTACGATAGACCGGATCGGCGCAGCACGCTAGCTATAATTTTGAAACCGATATTAACTGAGCTTACATTGAGTCCAGCACTGTTAATTTCTTTCCATGTCGACTGCAATAATAATGGAAAGAACCCTTTAAGATTAATGTTTATCTTACACAACAATAGGATCAAAACCTTCGGACAAAAATGTTGAGGGCTGCCGGCTGTAACTGTTCTGCCCAACCGCTCAAAGGAATGAATGCAGAAAAACAAACCAAACCCTCAACTTTCGTTGGCCAAGAATTTTACACAAAGGAGTACAAAGAACTCGAGCGCTTTGGAGAAATTTTTCTTATAGGTGCAGAGACTAAGATAAATCGGAGCGACTGAAACGAAATCAACCAGTCTGATTTGCCTGGTCCAATTTATTTTGAATATACCAGGACTTTCATCCCAGCGGGAATATTCTGGTAAACCAATCAGATCGCAAGACTAAACAATAGAAGCGCTTGTAAACAATAACAAACGGCCACAAAACTGAATGGGTGAAAGTGGGCCTTTAAATGCAAAGTTAAAACAATCAGAATGCCGTAAGTATTGAGCAAGAAACAAAGAGTTATACATCACCATTGGAATCAACAGAAAGTGATCCAGTAAGTCTAAACGCTATCAAATGCAAGTACCGAGCAGTCCAAACAGAACACTGAGATGCTTTCAAAAATATGATCACTGCTGTTCAATGTGAGGGAACAAACAACAAATTAAATGCAAAGTTAAAACAATCAAATTGCAAAACAGTAGGTGTTTGTTATTTTACCATGCTCTTGCCAGAAGTGGCACAAAACAAGTGGCCGTCAAAGGACTGGGATCTAATTCTTTGGACGACGTTTTACTCAAAAGCTACCCGTATGACTCTAACTTAGGATCTTATCATTTTAGACTTTGTATCAAAACAAACGCTCTTACAAGTGAACACAAAAATCTGTAAGCTAGGTTTTTGCATACATGACAACTTCACGTCGATTTAAGTGTGTACCCACGTTTTGTGGGTCGTTAAGTATTCATATATTCATGCTATTGTTTAGACTCATTGCCGATTCATCGGTGTTACGTCGGATGTCACTCGGGAATGTAAGACAACTATAGAAATCGGAAGGCCCTTTGAGGAAATGTGTGACAATTTCCTTTTGTTTATCATCTGAGAACGAACAATAGCTCAGTTCGATTCACAAAAAAAAACTTTTTAAAGCTGTCGGACTGCAACTTTTCTTTGATAATCTCTAAACTTTTAAAGTTTATTTTATGCTTATGATCAAGCACGCGCTTATCGGAACGATCTCGAATATCAAGCGTAAACACGGCTGTTATTTCAGTTAATATCAAGAACTCAGGATGCTCAGCATTTGCAGTAATGTAAAAAATCCAGGCCTCATTTATTTAAAGAAGAAAGTGAAATTCACCTAATAACTTTTTTACTTTGTAGGGAATAACTTCAATAATTCAAAATCAAAACGAGAAGGAGCAGTCGGCTGCGGAACTGTCAGACGGCGCGTCGTTGAGAAATCTCGACCACAGAAATTCATTCAGACCACATTTTACAGCCCTCAAATCGACCTTTTCGTTAAAAAGAATACAAATAAAAAAGAAACGTTTTCGGGATGAATTTTCGTTCAGGACTCTCTGCAATAATACATGTACCTCCGGGAATTCACACACGCTTCGGACGAAGACGGCTTCGCATAAATTAACTTTGCAGTTCGAACTGCCGATCAACAAACAAACATCGAACTTCGGCCTACGTTGACCAAAAACCCTCATTCAAGATCTCTTTTTGAAGGTCTCAAAATGCTCTATTTTCATAAATACAAATCGAACTTGGAAATGTTTTGCGAAAAAAACTAAATGCATGTAAAGTCCCAAGTCATTCTATGCAGTTTATTCACACATCAAGAACAAAAGGATACGATAATAAACTCTGCCGCTCGTGGTCGCATAATCGCGCTATTGTTCCATTCCTTTGAAGTCGCTTTAGGTCCTCATCCAAAAGATCTCACCTTTTTCCAAACGAATGAAACCGAACTTATTCAACATGTTTTCGGTGGCTCCGAAGTGAATGCCCAAAGGACTAAAAACGAGCCTTCAAGCTACAAAATCCAGCGGTTTTTCCCATTTCTGAATGACACACTTAAATCGGCGTGAAGTTGTAATGATCAAAGAAAATGTCAAAAATAGGAATTTTGAAAAGATCTTAAAATCTGTTTTACAGATTTTGAAAATAAGTTGTTGGAAGACCGATGTTTACATATAATTAAAAATATCAAAAAATGAGCGTAGGTTATACGGCTAGATTTCAAGAAATTTACGATCGAAGAATGTTTTTTACGACCTCCTTGGGCATGCGTACTTCTGCATACAATTTGGGAAAACCCATTCACTAGTGTTCGTACGCGCGCATTACGAACTGCTTGCTTGTTTTCCTTGATAACTCGCGTAATACTTGCTCGGGCGTAATTGCTTACGTGACACCTGTGCGTAAAGAAATTTAGTTTCTCGAACCTGTAGTAAGCCACCTTGAATTTCATCTGGTTTAACACTATCGGGCATATTATGATAAACAAGTTCTCGCAAAATTCATGCTAAACAATTCTGACAGTCAGCAAACGCCACAGGGGGTGTGTCCCTACTACATGAGCCATGGTAGCTACAATACCTCTAATTAAAAGGCCCTTTTTGCCAGGCCACCTTTAGCTAAATCAGATAGATTGCAAAAAACTGGGCTGATCAGACTGCAGAAAACGTTTTAAATGTTTACCTACTTTTAGCTTCATATGCTACTTATAGATTCAAAAGTAAAATTTGGTTGTTGTTGTTGGTTTATGTTTTTAGATCACTGTTGTGTAACTTCCCTTTGCTATGTCATTCACGTTTGTGTTCTTTTCCTTTTAGGAAAACGAAAGTGCCACTGGAATATCTGAAGCAATGAAAAACCTGTCAATTGTCACTGCATCAGATGATAGTCCATTAATAACAGACACTACAGGTAGCAGCAGTGATTCTTCAAGTTCCCTTGACAAAAAGAGCTGGGAGCAGTTGAGTACATGCACCAAAAATGTTTGTATCTGGTAATGTAAGTACCTGGAAGCCTTGGCAGAGGCATACCAGAACGCCCATAGTTGGGACACTCGGCGGCAGGTGTTATCAATAATGGCTGATCTGATTCCTTATTACGTGATCCAGCAGTTTATCCCAGGCATTACGGAGTATAGGATCAAAGCAGCACAACAGCATGAAATCCAACATGGTCGCTGTGTTTCGTGCCTGCCACTAAAAGCCCTAGAATGCATGTAGACGAATCTCAGCCAGACCATTTCTTGTGTTTTATAACTAGTCCACAGGTTGTACAAAACTTACCGTTTGGCCAACGCTACTTGTTTCTGACAAATGCTAACATTCTTGAAATACCAAATGTCATCAGATCTATGATTCCGCAACGGATAACTGAACAGTATCGCCAGTTTTGTTCGGAGACCAACTTCACGCTTTTCAGAACATCGACAATGCTGCGCATATTGTCATCTTGTACCACCACAGTGAGAAAATCTCTTCAAGGCTTGGACTACTTTGCGGCTGAGGGAGCGAAGGCTTTTGACGAAGTGACAGCGTTAGTTGAAAAACTAGGCGACAGACATTGGGTCCTTAAATGCCAGCAGTTACTGAAGGAAGGGAAACAGTACCTCAAAACAGACTACAAGGTAAGTACTACCAAGCTTGAATTTGCTGTAAGTTATACAAACATCACGCAGCAAGATCAACTACACTGTCCAGGCTGTGAACCATGTTGTGTGTTTCACACAGATACAAAAGTCTCCTGGAGTACAAACGTCACAAGTTATTTGTACTTTTTTCCGGCTATGGCTCATTATCTGTTCTCTACTGAGTGAAGTTGGATTATCTAAATCTCTAATCTTGAGTCATATTTTCCTTAACTGTTATAGGTACACATTCCAGCAGCCTCTAACGTACCAGATCATTGCAGCACACACGCTCTTAGTGATCCTAAAGAAGAGCTTATTCGTATGACGTGTGATCATTCCCACGACAAGTGCTGCCCATCTTGTCACCAACTGAAATCCACAATCATGGAAATTGAGTCTTCATTAAGGAGCTCCCAGCTTCATGACGAAGACCGCGATGACTTGGTGTATACATTTCAACAAGCATGCCAGTCAATTGAATCCCGGAGAGCTCATTAGTTAAGGTCAATTAAGTAGGATAAGGCGCAAACAAGTCTTCTAGAAACACTTGACAAAACCTCAGTTCTCATCACACAAGACATGGCGATGAAATTTCTGCCCCAGAAGTTTAGGGAAACTCAAGCTGATTGGTTAAGAGGAATTTCTTGGCATATTAGTGTTGTTGTCCGTAAGCTTGCCGAAAAGCTACAACACCACGCGTTTGTACACATAGTCAAGAATTGTAGTCAAGACACCGACGTGGTGGTCAGCATCATCCGACACACACTACAGGGGCTCAAGAGAGAACAACCCGAAATTTCAACTGCCTTTCTCCAACAGGACAACGCGGGGTGTTACCACAGTGTCACCATGTTAGCCACTTGTCAACTCATGGAACAAGCAACTGGTATTAAAGTTGAGAGAGTAGACTTTAGTGACCCACAAGGTGGTAAGGGTCCATGTGACAGAGGAGCAGACACCATCAAAGCCCACGTCCTTCGCTACATTAACGAAGGCCATGATGTAGTCACTGCAGACGATCTCAAAAGGGCTATTCTATCCCATGGTGGTGGGCGAGGTGTCCGAGTTACCTAAATCGATTCCAGAAAGCAGCATCCAACCTCTTTGCAAGGAAAACTTGAAAGAGTGAGCAACCTCAACAATTTGTACTGTGGAGAGGAATGTATGATTGCATGGAAAGGATTTGATGTGGGAGAAGGAAAGGCCATCCCATGGTCTCAGTTGCAAGGTAAAAATGTGTTTAATGCTTAGTTTTACCAGCATTTTTTTCTTGAAGATTTCGTTTTTCATGATTACCCATGCCCTTAGTACAAGAATCTTCCTACGAGGGTTGGACCCATGCCTATTTCAGATCGAAAAGTACCCTCCATCATTGACACAAAACACTTGAAAATCTGTGTTTGACTTAGATGAAAACAATGACTTTAGTAATAAAGTTTTGATATGGACATTTTGATATGGACACTAACAGTCTTCCACTAAGGCTTTAAAGGCCGTATGTTGAATTAAATGAAGAAATAGTGAGGTTGTGCTCGTGCACAACCTCATTATAATGTATATTCTTGGCATATTAGTGTTGTTGTCCGTAAGCTTGCCGAAAAGCTACAACACCACGCGTTTGTACACATAGTCAAGAATTGCAGTCAAGACACCGACGTGGTGGTCAGCATCATCCGACACACACTACAGGGGCTCAAGAGAGAACAACCCGAAATTTCAACTGCCTTTCTCCAACAGGACAACGCGGGGTGTTACCACAGTGTCACCATGTTAGCCACTTGTCAACTCATGGAACAAGCAACTGGTATTAAAGTTGAGAGAGTAGACTTTAGTGACCCACAAGGTGGTAAGGGTCCATGTGACAGAGGAGCAGACACCATCAAAGCCCACGTCCTTCGCTACATTAACGAAGGCCATGATGTACTCACTGCAGACGATCTCAAAAGGGCTATTCTATCCCATGGTGGTGGGCGAGGTGTCCGAGTTACCTAAATCGATTCCAGAAAGCAGCATCCAACCTCTTTGCAAGGAAAACTTGAAAGAGTGAGCAACCTCAACAATTTGTACTGTGGAGAGGAATGTATGATTGCATGGAAAGGATTTGATGTGGGAGAAGGAAAGGCCATCCCATGGTCTCAGTTGCAAGGTAAAAATGTGTTTAATGCTTAGTTTTACCAGCATTTTTTTCTTGAAGATTTCGTTTTTCATGATTACCCACGCCCTTAGTACAAGAATCTTCCTACGAGGGTTGGACCCATGCCTATTTCAGATCGAAAAGTACCCTCCATCATTGACACAAAACACTTGAAAATCTGTGTTTGACTTAGATGAAAACAATGACTTTAGTAATAAAGTTTTGATATGGACATTTTGATATGGACACTAACAGTCTTCCACTAAGGCTTTAAAGGCCGTATGTTGAATTAAATGAAGAAATAGTGAGGTTGTGCTCGTGCACTTAGTTATGTATATATGTTTATATACACAACGTAGGCAGGTATTGACTCAGTGACAATCAACTCCCACCACCCTTTCAGTCATTGTTCAGTTTTCATTTTTTGCATGATTTCCCTCGCTAAAAACGAAAAAGGCTGTAACTTTTCGTAGAAGAGTATTAGATAGCGGTCAAATTTATGTTAACCCAAGGATATTCTCTAACTGCTGAGTTGTCTTAGACAATACCCAGGACAAAAATGTCCCAGGGTTAAATGTTGAACCAATTTACTTTGGTCCAATCAAAAAGATCTCGTAAAAATGATCAAACAAACGGATATTAAAGTATTATATGAAGATTCTAAAATCCAAACACGCTCCAAAAACTTCTAGAGGAAGCGTGACTGGAATGTCTTTTCTTTGTAATGTAGACGCGTGGCCCCGTGAATGCCTGGGTACTTGTCACACAATCTTTTTCTTTGCTTCGAACACATTACGGCCGGTGGCTGTCTGCAACTTGTGAGGAAAAAAGTAGATACCTATTTTCATGCTTCACGCTCACAGTTTGGTATGAATAGATCTGCAAACAGTAGTCTTCCGACTGAAGTATGAATATGGCTAATATCCTGTTTTACGGTTTGTTTCAAGACCAGGTAATTTATAACTATATCCGTTCTCGGATGTTCGGAACAAGAAGAATTTGGATTTATAATGTTTTGAAGTAGCCGCTTAAAGGTGAAATTTCAAACAGCCTAAGGAGTAAGTAAGGGAAATGTTGCTCAAAATTAGTATTATCTTAGCAACAGTAGGGATTTTTGGTGAAAATTTGACCCATTATTTCATTTACCGAGGATATTATTCATTTTACGGTTCTAAATGTGTGACAAGGAATTGCGTAATATCACTGTTGGGTCACTTTTGTTTGGCACTCTAAAATTTGATATTTTACTTAGCCCAAAAATTTTATTGCAGTTATTTGAAGCTGAAACCTTGCTCTTTCGCTCGATGTACTTGATATGAAACCACGCCATGTACCAAGGAGCGATTTTACTCTTCCAATGTTGCCATGTTTTTGTTCTGCCAAAATCGGCGAAATATTGAAAAAAATTAAAAATCCCAAAAATATTTAGTTCACGATGGAATTGAACAAATAACACTTCAGACTGTTCGTAAATATTCATTCTTTTGATTAAGATGTTTAATGGTCGGATTTACTGTTCTGTTTATTTTTAGGCGACTTTCAAGTAACGTATGATGTGGACGCCATGAAAAGCGATGTGAGAGCGGCAAAAATGACTTTGTCGCTGTTTGCCTAAAATAAAAATCTAATCGAACTCAAAGTATTTTTTCTAGAAATACTTAATCTAGACCTGTCTTCTGGCAAAGCTTGGGAATTTTCGATTTTTTCATTTTGCACACCTCCATTTGAAATTTCTGGATTGCCGCTCCTATGGTTTAATGCAAATAAGCTATCTCTTAATGTCAATAAAACACAATTCATGATTTTCAAAACAAAAAAGAGGAAGTTGAGTTGTAAAGCAACGTGATTACTAATGAACAACCAATTAATCAAGTGAACTACACAAAATTTCTAGGATTATACATTGATGAAGAACTCACTTGGAAATACTATATTAACCATGCCACAATGAAACTGGCAAAAATGACCGGCATAATGGCCAAAGCAAGACATTTCTTGCCTCTTAAAATACAACTCACATTGTGCAACACCATGATCTACCCAGATTTAACATATTGCAACATTATTTGGGCAAGCACATATCCCACTAGACTAAAGCCTATCCTCAGGACACAGGAAAAACTTATCAGGATTATAACCTTCGCCAATTATACAGAAACACCTGGACCACTGTTCAAGTCATTGAAAATACTGAATATCTTTGAATTTCTATAATATGCTATCAGCATCAAAGGTACATATCGAATTTAGGAGAACAAATTATGGCAAATTTTCTATAAGGTTTAAGGGAACAATAATATGGAACAGCCGTCCCTTTGAAATAAGTTTGAAATAAACATAACTTCGTTTAATACCATGAAAACCAAACTTAAAGAATATGTTCAAGATCACCTTTCATAACCGTTTTGTTTACAATAAATAATGTTAGTCAAGTAATAGCTTTTTCCCATTAGTAATGTACAACAAGAAGTCCGCCTTCTGTTATTAACTGATTTACATACCTATTTAAATAAACTTAAGTGGAAATCTTTTAAAAAGCTCAACAGAGCTCGCTGGATCTCCTTCCTTTTGATGTAATAGCTTATTTTAAAAAAAAGGGTAAACAAAAGCACTTCTTCGGTTTGTTGTGTTAAATGGAATCAAATCACCTCTATTAGAAGTCAACTACAGAGTTTCTCAGGGGGACACTTTTAGGTATGACTTTTTCCCATTTACATAAATGATTTTTCTGACAGCATATCCCAGGGCAAAGTAAAACTTTATGTGGATGATACCACAGGGTACGTGGTTGGAAATAGTGCTGATGAAGTTGTATTAATGCTTAAGCTAATTGTCAGAGAGATACATGGCTGGTGTGAACTTAACAAACTGTCCCTACATACTGGAAAAATGTAAAAAAAATCATATTGTGGGACCTTTATTACCTGTCAAATGTGGAACTAAAGCACACACAAGGGCAACACCAACGAAAAATTCACTTAAAAATATAACTTCAGTTTATTTGCTATTACCTCAACTCATTCACCTTTACAAAAACGGTGAACTACAGAGGAACCAAATTGCTAGGAGCAGTGTTTAAGTTCGGGAAGGGAATGAAAAATTCACCGTTGTGTGGTCAAGTTCTCCACAAAACCTTGAATCTGGTCATTTCACATTGTTTGTTTTGCAGAGGATGGCAAAGAAATTACCAAAATTTAAAACGCACATGCTGAGCGATTGTTAGTCATTGAACCTCTTGTATTGCGGTGTCATTACCATTACCATTGTCGTTGCTTCAGTTCCCTAATGACGAGAAATGACCAAATTAAAGGTTTCTCTTTCTGAACTTAAAAGCCGCCTCTACGACATTACATGTAGCTCCTGGATAGTTTTACCTCTTTACACACTAAATGAATCGAAATCATTGCCAATTTCTTCAGAAAATGCAAATGTGGTGATTTTTGGGTCCCGTTTGTGTTGGCCTCATCGTTGGCTATGCTTAAGGTGCCTAAAAGCTAATTGGATACTCTAATGAAACGAAGGTATTAGAAGTTCTGATTGACAACAGGTTATTATACTAATTTAATTTGCTCCTCAGTTCCAGACCCAACACGCCAAAAAAACGTGTCTGTGTTTTGCTGTATTCAATTGTGCTGAAAAGTTACAAAACATTTTCGAAATAGGATTAAGAAAATGTGGAGTGATCATACAAAAATCGCTCTCGGAAAAAAATATTTCAAAAGAAAAAAAATTGCAACACGTTTTTGTTGTTTATATGTTAAACTAGCTACTGTTAAATTTTGAAGGCAAATAAACAAATTCCCTTTGAGTTTGAGTGAAAAAAATTGATTTGAGAAAACGGTGCTAAAAATTCGACAATTCATTTCAAACTTCTTGGCATAGTTTTATAGCCAGTTCTATAAGCTTTAATTTGATGTAGGGGTTAAGGTATCTACAGTTTAAACTGGACGCACTACATCAACCTGATGAGAGTCACCTCTAAAGGTATATGGTAACCTTAACTTGCTTTTAACCACTTTTCACCGAGTTTGGAAATTTTAACCGGGTAAATAAAAAAAATAACCCAGTTAACTCATCAAGTGGGATGAGAAACTGAACCACGTCGGAGAGGTGGACCCCTCCTGCAAGGAAGCCCGAATCATTCCCCTTGATACAGAGGGTGAAGACCAGTGTACAGAAGATACGACACTTGGAAGCTTTGTAGACTCTGGTCGTCTTGCATTTCTACATGGTTCATGGAGGAATGCTTCCAGAATTATAGACCAACAAGATCACGACCCACCTGATCATGGAATATTTAGACGATGAAGGGAACTATTGTGTTTTGGGTGATGATTAACAATCATTTCAAGAAATGTTTAATTGCACAAAGGTCACTGGATCAGATTCCACCTGTTACAGATTAAATGTCAAAGTAATGGCAGCATAACTATCACCTGTCAAAGAAGAAAAATTGCTCTCAGCTTCTCCTCTCATGCAGCTCATGGCACCACAGCCATACACAGCAAAAAAAGTTACGTTTTGTCAATAATGAAACACATCCACATGGTGAGCACAGCCACCAAATTACTGTTTCAAGCCCTTTAGAGTCGTATGTGTCAATAGGAACAAAAAACAACTCTGAAGGTGGAGGAGATGCAAAGAAAGATCAAAGCTTACAAAGCTGAACGTACTCTGACTGCTATAAGCTCACTCCCGGTGTGCAGCAAATGCTACCTGCAAGAAGGACACGATCTGTTAAATAGACCTTTTTACCGATACGGCGGCCATTTTGAATAACTTAATTTTACAGTATATTATGGGATGCCCAGGGGGCAAAGAATGCTTGCGTGACTGAACGCGCTTTAATATTGTTGTCATTTGACAGCGCTGTTTATACTTTCTAATCACCATTTAGTCATGGCTGATCAACCGGATGAAAACACAAAAGAGTTCAGTATGGAAGAGCTAGAAGGAAGGAATGTAGAGAAACTGCAAAAATATTTGAGAAATCGTGGCATTACTATCGCGAATGATACTCGTAAGCCCGACTTGTTATTGAAAGTTTACTATGCTTCTCGGCTACATTTGCCATTGTGTAGCACTAAAGAACAACGACGATGTCCAAATTGCAGCAAGAAGAAAGGAAAAGCTCTTTATTGATGGAATTTCGCTTCGTTTCGCGGAGAAACTGGACAATTGGCTGAAGGGAAGCTATTATTTTCCTGACATGATGATGTGACGTGGAAGCGTACTTGTCGAAAAACAATGACATGAAATCCGCGACGGAGGGAAAAAATATATGTGAAAGCGGACATGTCACTGATGTTGAGTACAATAACATATCAGATTGTATTACAGTCAATCCAGGTCACGCGTGAACAGTATTTCCAAGAATGAAATGAACATTCGAATTCTTTCTTTGTATTAAATATCCGACGTGTGAATGGAATGTTGGACATTTCTCTGAAAATCGTTCCGAAAAAGACGCGTTAACTAAAAAAAAAGATTCAAAATACTTGGGAAACAATTGTTATTCTTGAAATATTTAGTTTTGCAATGTAATGAAAAATTCATAGCTTTATACCGTCAATAAGCTAGGGAAATTTATACGGGAACTCTGAAATTTTGTTGGCGATTTTCAAAACTGACATGTAAATTTCAAAACTCCGTTCAAATTTCAAAAATATCGTTCAGGCGTGACCTGGGTTGACTGTAAGTTTTGTTATGTACGTGGAAAAGTTGTCCCGCAAACGAGAATCGGAGAAGACCCGTACACTAACCAAGATAACGCGTTGTTTCGCTTCAGTTTTTGCCCCCTGGACACCCCATAATATTCAGCAAAACTAAGTTATTCAAAATGGCCGCCGTATCGGTAAAAAGGTCTATTGTCTTTACCCTTAACCTGTAGGTCTTCAGTATTCTGTAAGAACATCCAGAAACATCCACAAGAAAAAACGTTCCTCAAGGAAGATATCAAAGAAGGGACTGAGATGAGCAATAAGTTGACATCAAAGAGAAAAGAGCTAAGTGCTAAGCAGAAAGCTGCAGCTTGAGTGGCCTCGAGGTAAGTGAACAGAGTTAAGGACACATTAATTGAAACTGGGCCAGAGGAAAACACCAGACAAGTTAGTGAAAAAGTTATTGAAGACTGGTGCAAGATCAACAGCGACCCCAAAATACTTGAAAAGAGTTTCAACAGAAAAATTCCATGACCCGAAGAAGCGAAAAACGTGCCATCTTCGAGTTTAAGTCCACCTCAAGTCAGAGTCGGTAAGACATCTGTTCACAATCCTTATACGATGTTGTGGAATTCCCATGGTGTTTCATGGCCACGGATCAGTGTGAATTGGTCCTGCACAGTTAGGACCTTTTCTGATAGACAGGACAACCAACTCAGATTCGCCCATTCAAGATGCCTCGCGGGTTTTCAAGATCGTTCACCCAAATCGTTCCAAGAACCTCCATAAATTTTGTTCATAAATTTGTTAATAATTGCCTTTTCTCTATCTATTAAGGACTGGGACTGAAATAGAAAAAGGTCTGGCAGGAGAATTTAGGAGTGGGGATTGTAAGCATGGGAAGGAAATAGGTGTGTAATACATTATAGATCGACATTGGACAGGGTGTTGTAGTGAAAGTGAGACAGGAATCACTCATCCCATACTTTAATGCCAATCAAGTCAGAGGAAGATATAATGAACTATTCATAGTCATGTAATATTCTTTATCCTGCATTATGACGTATTAGGCATTATTTAAATTACTATTAACCCTTTCCTTCCCAAGAGTGCCATTTGGCACTCCCCTGTATCTCCCCCCTTAAGTTGCCAAGCATGCCAAATGGCATGCTTTACATCGTTGTGTTTCAACCAATAAAAAGGCTTTTTTATTGTTTCCATGGCTCTATTGTATATCGACCAATGGGAATACAATTAGCCTATCTTCAAAGTGACTTTCCGGATAAGATTCATACAAAATTTTGACCCTATTGCAGTTTGAATTTTTGAATCCATTCAACAGAGTGGAGGTGCTATTCGAATCATACAGTGAAGAAGAAGAGTTCTTGGGCTATCCTGAAGAGTGTGAATCTAGGAGAAATTTTAGTGACAGTGAATCAGACATATATCTGTGTCAACTGTTAATACTGTAGACCTTTTGGATTTTAGTGCAAGCAACTCAGAAAGCGAAGAAGAAGTAGTTCAAGAGTGAAACTCAAATCATGAGCCTGTTGAAGTTAATGACTTTGTTGAAAATACTGGGCCAGTGTCACAAAATTCCTATTATTCATGTATTCGTTGTTTACATTTCACGTTTGCATTTTCATGTTTCGTGTTTGCATGTAGAAATTTAATCGTTTCTTTTTCATTATCTAAATTCGTTAGGGATATTGTTAATTATTTGTGGTCTTTATTCATCGTATTATTATCAGTCAAAAAATGTCACTAGTATATTAGTAGTTATTGTCTTAGGAAATTGTGTGTAGTATTGTAAATTTCAATGGAGTCTAATTAACTATTATTATTCTCGTTACCGTCTATTTTGTATCTTATTGTGTAATCAGCGTTTATTGTACATCTTGAAGTTAGCGTTTTCTGGAATCTGCTTTGTAATGTCGTAATTGTGTAGAGTATTTAAATAGGGGTCAGATTGTTGTTTGTGGTTGATTAATAATCTTGGAAAAGCTTGGGCGAAGAGGTAAGAAGAGAAGGCGCAACACTGTTGAACGACATCAGCAGGGAGCTGGCCAAAACCTTCGGTAAAACTCATTTGCCAGTGGCTAACTCTAGCGTTGTATTGTGGTGAACCAGAGAAAGAACTGCAAGCAAACGGATGAAAGAACGTGGCACTAGAAAGTTACGAAGTGCAGACGAGGAAAGTACCTAAAGAAACGCTGTCGTTCTAGAAGTTGGGATCTCAGACTGTGTAGTGAAGCGAAGAATTTTGTGGGATTGTCGTGGAGTGGAGAATTTTGTCTAGCGTACGCGAAGAACAACCGCAAAGGAACTGAACATTTTTGTGTGTTAATAATTCGGCATCAGATCGAACATTTATTTTCTTTTGTGTTGGACCGGGAAGAATAACCGCGAAGGAACTGAACTGTATAATTAATTTAGTTTAAGGTAATTAATTAGGTTTAGGAATAGTTTTTACGTTACAGTTTATTTGTGTTAAAACGTTTACGTATTCTAAATTAATTAAACTTGTTGTATTATTCAGTCTGTTAGTGTGTTGTGGGTTTGCGGGAAGGGTTTTGTACAGTTCTCTTTTAAATCGTGTCTTACAAGGGAAAAATCCACGTCACAGCCAGTCACTGATCTTCCTGGTACTTCTTCTGCCCTTGACTTCTTTAAACTGATGTTTAAAGACGAAAATTTCGAAAGAATCGCCAAAGAAACTAAACGACATGCATGACAATCGATAGCAGTAAAACCTGATCAACTGCGGTATTGTCAGGTTACCGTTGCGTTACAGTTTATGTATTGCAAATATGCCTGTGTCATTTACTGATTAATACATCATTCTCATTTATTCACCAGGCTTAACATATTCGATCACATTATTTCCAATGCGCATATGCCACACACTGACATTCCAATTCTAGTAGTATGCAGGATGTTTGTCCAATGAACCTAGTTTAATGGCCGTAGCTTCCACGAGTCCCCTGTAGCTCAGTGGTAGAGCATCCAAACTAGTAACACAAAGGTCTTAGGTTCGACTCCTGATAGGAGCACTCAGATTTTTTTCTGAGTATGCCTGTGTCATTTACTGATTAATAAATCATTCTCAGCCTATGTATTTTCAACATATACTGGGAGGTTCCCGGATGATAGTGTGCTTTTGTAGTTGTTTGCAATAAACACTGCTTGAACACAAAATCTGGCCTGTATTTGTTCTTTGCCGATCTCGCTTAGCATAGCATGGTGTCAGAAGTAGTTTGAAGTCCATCTTCTACTTGTTTTTCGTTACTGAACCAGCTACAGTCAAACCTCGATATTCTGGACTCGTCCGGACCACGGTAAATAGTCCAGATAATCGAGAGTCCGGATAATCGAAAATATGAATATTAATGAGATAGAAATGTAAACAAAAGGTTACAGCAAAGAAAACATGACTTTAAATATGAAATTGGTTTCCCAGTAGATCTTTGTTCAATAAACTAGGCGTACAGGGCTTTATAAAACTGCTCATCATCAGCCAGCTTCAGGGACTTTCGTTTTAATCTTTTGCTTGTCTCAATGCTGTCAGTAAATTTTAGGATCTTGTGTAAATTTGTTCCTTTTTCTCCTTTATCCAAATGTGAAATAATTATCTGCTTATCTTTAATTGATAGAACGGCTTGCTTTGGCTTTGTAAACATGTTTTTGATTTGAGTTTACGATCGCTCGCTCGTGTGTTTACATAACCCATGCAGAGGGAACTAATCAAGCATGAAATTCCCTTCGCCACAAAACAATTGAGCCAATCAGATATCAGCTGAACGCATCAGAATATTTCTTTGAAAAGTGCACAGGATAATACGCTGTTTCAACAGTCTTTTGAAAGGATTATTGGGCTTTTTGCGACTTTGAGTTCAAAACATCTCAACCAATTAATATTCATGAAAAAATTGGGACCAGAGAAAAAAGTTCGGATAATCGAGGTTCGACTGTACTTGAAACCACAACTGAATAAATCAATCACCTGCTTCACATCTCCAAGCTCCAACGCCACTTCGACCTTCGTGCCATGCCAAAACATGACAAACCCATACCCGATGTACAAGCCGTGCGATCCAACCCTGACCACTACCGCCAAAGAAGGATGCTTGAAGGATACAGAAGCCCTGCCAAAGACCATTTCACAGAAACTGCAGACCACTACATCACAGCGAAGAGGCTGTTTGAACTCGCAGTCCTTTGAGTGCAATTCCTGCTTTCGAATGGAACACTCTAGATGATGTAATTGCATCGAAAATACCACCAGACGATGCTGGAAAAGCCTGGATATGGCTTCAAAAAATGAAAGAACATTACGTTGGTGCAGGTACATTGATGCAAGACTGATATCACTTCTGAGTGAAAATGTCAGAGGCTGACCAAATATCCATTAAATAACGGTACATACCACTGCCGGACACTGTTCATTTGGTTCCCGTTTTCAGGAAGATATTTTCTATTGAGATGGTCAGCAAAAGCCTGATGACCCGCCTTTCACCTTGGCTTTCGTGGTCAGTCAAGCCCTATCAACTGAAGCAGCTCAACAAACAACCAAGCTGTTGGCAATCTCCGTTACTGAAGAACAGGTCCCTTACACTGCATCTGTGTTCCCAAATAAAGGCCTCCCAAAACCTAGCAAAGCCACTCGACCTGGAAACAGATCCCGTTTTTGTGGCAGCAAACAACATTCTCGTGACCAGTGCCCAGCATCTGGAAAAATATGCAGTTACTGCCACAAAACTGGCTATTTTGCAAACGTTTGTCAACAGGCTGCCAAAAACTAGCAACCCTCCAGAACTACCCCTCAGAACCCTACTCCACCGGGACCCAGGTGGGAAAATATCAGGCTACTTCAGCAGGACAACATCTCCCATGCCCCTCCCGAGGATGGCATTCAGTACGAGAACTGCTTTACCCTCTCCAACAAACAACCTCCTGCCCTATGCTAGTCCACCAATCAAGCCTATTGGCCAAGTCACGCTTACAGCGAGCAAAGGAAGCTCCACGTGTGACCTCACCTTCCAAATCATTAACACTGCCCAGCCAGCCTTACTCAGTATAGAAGCCAGCCAGCAAAACACTTGGCCTGCTAACTCTGAACGCTTATTTCATAAGGAAATGTTCCACAAGCGCCACCCAACAGTCACCAATGTCTGGCCCGAGCATTCATCAAGATTCAGCCCCTAAATGACCGACTGCTAAATGGCAGAAATGGAGGTGGGGTTTACTTTCATGTTCGTTCTAATAAATTGAAGAGCTGAGAGCATAACCGACTTATGTCGAATTTTAGCCCAGTTTTCGATTTTGCTCGCATTTGTCCCAATTTTTGCTCTCCCTGGTTTTGAAAACATTTCGCGGTTTTACAATCGTGTACAAAACTCCTTGAGAAAACCAAACACCAACAGCGCAAAAACCACTTGCTTACTATTTTTCTCTTGTTAATTCTACCACAGAACTTTACTTCTCTCTCCCACTCCCTCCCCCTATGCAATGACAACCGAAAACAGATGTAGAAACCACTCACTCACTGTTTCTCTTTTCTTAATTCTACCACAGTTATTTCTCCCTCCCCCCTCCCCCTTATGCAATGTTGATTTGGAAGGTGATGCTTGCCAGGAGACTGTTCGTGACCCAGGGGGGGGGGGGGGAAGGGAATGTGGTGGTTTCCTTGTTTACTAGTGAACGTGCTTGGAAGGGTAATGTTGTTAGAGATGTTGTCCATGTCGTGCTCGTCGGTTAAGAAGACTCGGATCGCGCGTTCTTGTTGTAAGGTAACCGTGCGTATTTGGGAAGTGGAAACATTGGAATGTAAGTTACGGTTTTCGGTCAGCCAAGTCCTATGGTGCATATTTTCGCTTTGTGCATTAACGAAGTCAAGAAAGTTACTCTTTATAGCCGTAGGTTAAGTGTGGCGCAAATAGCTTTCGCGTGATTTCAAAAAAGTGCTAGTTCCAATTTTGTGTTTTCCTTTCGGGGCGATAAAATCAACTTGTAGCATAACGAACTTCAAGCAACACTGTCACATTATTTCATTAACATGGTTGTAACTTTTCACTTAACCGTAAGGGAAAATAACTGCATTTCATACAAAGACTGGTCTCTTGAAAGCCAGTAAGGCCGTAAGTCATGCAGTGCGTGACATAGAACTAGTTTTCTTTCAATGCGTAACAGTTCTCGCCCTCAGTTCTCGCTTATTCAAATCGTGTTGCAGGAAAGGAAATGGCTTGTTTCGAGATAAACTTTTCTCTCAATGAAAAACCGATTTGTTGCCCTTCTATTCTACCCCTTTTGATCACAGCAAAAGTGCGTCTTAGTTATTTGGCAACAGTTCTCGCCCATGTCGCAATAAAGAAACTAATTGAATTTTGAATTATTTTTACGTAATGGGGTGAGAACTGTTGGAAAATAGATTTCCTCTGTGAAACACCTTTAGGAAAGCATTTCAACATGGCGATCTAATGATAAACAAAGCATTTACAAGCTGCCAAAGGTAAAACATTGCCAACGAACATATATAAATGACTTTTTAGTGGTGAGAACTGTGGCCGAGAATTGTGCGGACATTTTGAAGACGTATTGTATCTGAGGTGCGTTTCTTACATTCCTGTCACGCACGTAGTAGTTTGTAACAATCAAATGAAAGTGTAACAGAATTCTTTTCGTTTCTCCCGCGAGAAAGACCGCTTTCGTGTGGCGTGGTTCAAAGACAACAAGTTTATATTTAATACAAATATTAATACTCAATGCATTGTCCTTTTGGTCATCCATAGTGACTATAATGTTATCGATTTTTCTTTAGAAGATGGTAACAATTCCCAATGGCACAAATCGGCGGAAAAAATACTGAACAATGTTTTTCCATCGAATTGAAGTTCACATGCAAAAATTCGGACAAATCCGAGCAAACTCGAAAAACGGGCTGAAATTCGACATTAGTCGGTTATGCTCCCAGCCCTTCAATTAAAATGTTCGCAAGTATGGTTGGCCAAATGTTGCAAAATTCAACAACTTGCATATTTATATTCAACAACTTTTATTTATGTTCAACAAGATATATTCGTATTCAACGTTTTATATTTATATTCAACAATGCGCATTTTCCTTCAACTTCAACTTAAATTATTTTCGTTCAACAACAATATTTGTTCAACTTCAACTAAAATTATTTTCATTCAACAACAATATTTGTTCAACTTCAACTGTCATATTTATTTAACACTCAACAAAAATAACTGTTCAACTTCAATACAGACTTCTAGTTTCTACTTCCCTGTATATTTGTCATACAAGTAAGTTGTTGAAAGTTCCCGGACATTCAAAATATCTTTATTTAACAAAAATTCCCCACCCCGTCCCCGCTTAAATACGCTAACTTGACTACCCAGTCCCCCGATCACTTTATGCCTTGAATAAAGATGGCGTCGACGTCGGAACTTGATGCTAAGGAAGAACTGACACAGATGGTCAGAGAATGCGTTCGAAACGAAATTGCTCTTCAACGATCGGGAAATAGTACCTCGTTACTGATGAGAACTCGCGACCTTATAGCGAGTTCAGCTCGATCTGCGAGCCGAGAGATGACAAATTCCATCGCGCCGGACTTTCCCGCCACTGGCACTCCGGGTCAGCCGGGTCCTTCTTCTTCGTCTTCTTTTCAGACTGGGCAGTCGCAGTATTTTCAAACAGGAAAAAAGAGGCCTGCAGCTACAACGAATCATCCATGGCGCCTAAAGGGTGAACAGAAGAAACAAACAAAGCAGGAGTTCCACCCCAAAGCCGTTCATCTCCTTGACAAGCCTGAAGATCTGGATGAAAATGGCTTTGTTCCCGACTACACAGTTACTGACGATATGGTCCTACTGAAAGGGTATTTTGAGCTGGGGACAGGCCAGTCGGAAAGTGAAATCAGAGAGAGTATAACCGAGGTACTGAAGCAGCGTTTCCCATTTGTAAGACCAGAACATTTTGACTTTGTTAAGCGTGAGCGTAACAAAGTAACTACCCCAGTCGTTAACAAATCTCTTGAATGGAATTACAAACACGTAAAAGAATTATGTGGTCAGGGAAAGCTTTACATTCGTTTGAATGTCTTGAGAGAAGTCATCGACGCATGTGAAGAACCATCACCCACAGGAACTAAAGATGACGACGATGATGACTTGATGAGGTCACCTTTTTCACTGACCATGCCCAAGAAATTTGAAAGTTCGACAGGAAATGGATCCATTGCAGAATATGGACAGTCGGAAACAAGCCTCACTAGCATGGGTGTAAGTGCATCTGGATATGGGGCATCTACCTCTGCTGATTTAGTGGTGGCCTCCATTGCTGTTCCAAGCAGTCAGAGTGATAAGGAAGCACTGCGAGAGCTGCTGCCATCTGCAAGTGATGAACAACTTGACAATGCACTCCAAGAATTTGGTGGTCTTGATTCAGCAGCAGATGCTCTTCTTGAGGGGGATTCCCTTCAGGGAGACTCTAATACAGCAGTGTGTGAGTCAATAGTCCAGATCATCAAAATCCTGGGGAAAAAGTTGACAGGAAAAAGAAAGAAACTAGAAGTTGATGAAGGTGATCTTGTTCAAGATGCAGTGGTCTACTACAAGTCAATTCAGTTTGATGCTTCCTGCCCTTTGAGAATTACCTATCAAGGCCAACCTGCCATAGACAGTGGGGGAGTAATGAGGCAGTTTTATTCTGACTTATTTGAAGGTTTAGTAGAGGGCAAGTTAATGGTGCTGTTTGAAGGTGAAAATGCCCACAAGGTGCCAAGTTACCAACCACAGGCTGTAATGAGTGGAATGTTTGAAATGGTTGGAAAAATGATTGCCCATTCTCTTGTGCAAGGAGGCCCAGGTTTTCCATGTCTGGCTCTGCCATGTTTCTATTACCTTGTGACTGGAGATGTTATGTGTGCATTTGCATACTGCGATGTTTGGGATATTCCAGATCCATTTTCTAGGAACATAGTCATGCAGGTAAATGCCCAGTACATTATGAGTTTATTTTTAGGTTAACTTTTAACAGTAAATCCAGTAAGTGTACACTGCATCTCACAAACACCACATTACAACCATCCATTGTCTAATAGTTTGTGGTAAAGTTAATATTGGATAAGACTCCTTAATTAGCCATGTTCCAAACGAGCAGGGGACTGGTTACAAATTTTTAAAATCGAATGAATTGAAAAATGGACATCGTCATCTGAAAGAGCATCCAAATTATTACCGGTAGTAAATTCACTGTATTTGATTATTATTGGTTTAATTTCAAAGGCATGGTTCACTTTTAAAATACACCAAAATAAGAGAAAGTAGCATGGATTGGAGGGGCAGCTGTCCCTCCAATACATACTATTAAGCTCTCTTATTTTAGCGATTATCAAAAGTGTACCATGCCTTATAAAAGGGCCTATCTTTTGCCCACACCTACAATTCATAGATAATAAGACTTCTCCAGCCAGTACATATAGGTTTCTAGTCATATCTGCAACATTTATATCTATTTTTGCTTATTCATACAAAGCTGATGGATGCCAGTGATGATGATAAACTGGCAGAGCTAGCCAAGAGTGATGAAGTAATTAATCTGTTGGCTCATTGTGGAGAGACAAGTGTTCTGCAGGTACCATTTGCTTTGACTATATTTTTATTTATATTGTTCTGCCCTGCATGCTACCGCTAACATTGTGTACCCCCCGTGCTGACAGCCAGGCCCAGCCTTCTAATGAGACCCCTGCAATTACTGTTTTTTTTTTTTTTTTGCTCACTTAAACGTTGAACTTGCCTACAAATGTTGATTTATTGTGACAGGCATGCAACTTTCATTCTCTAGTTTATTCAGTTTTTATTTCATTCAATATATCCTGTACTGTGTATTGTTCTAGTTTCTACCCTTCCTTCCCACCCTTTGGTGGGTGGAGAAGTTAGAAGTTGATATCTATTATTTTCCACATTCCAAATTATACTTACTATCAATTGTATTAAGTTGATTTGTTCAAAGCCAGTAAAGTATCTGCTTATATATCATTGTTTGCTCAAATTGTTTGAGTTTGTACAATATTCTATTTCAGATGTCTACAAAAGGGAAAATAATTCAGTCAATAGTGATGTATGAGGTCATTTCAAAGCGAAAAATGGCATTGGATCAGTTGAGAAAAGGATTGACAACCCTTGGTGTCCTTGATGAGATGTCAAAGCACCCACATCTTTTTGAAAATGTGTTCACCTTTAAACCTATTGAGCTGACACCCACCACAGTTAAAGATTGTCTCAAATATCCAGATGAATTAAGCAAGCAAGCACAGGACACCAAGATGATGATGACCAGATTTGTTGACCAGTCGTCAAGTGCCAGGTTGATGCAATTTATGCAGTACTGTACTGGAAGCAAGACAATGCCTTCAGTTCAGAATTTTGTAATAAATGTAAATTTTCATAGTGAAAGTTACATCTCCTCATCAACATGTACCTTTACATTGTTATTACCTGATCATTTTCCCTCTTATGGTCTGTTTGAACTTTCACTGGATTCAGCCTTTTCTTCATCTGGAAAGTCTTTTACCTCAGTGTAAACAACAACACTGCCCTAAATTTATACATTTAGAGGCTCTTATGTAAGCAAGACTTATGGATAGGTTGCTGTTTGTGTACTGTTAGGTTTACCGAAAAGAGGTCATTACTGAGTTGTTGTTGGTAACCTTCTATGGAATTTGAAAGATGTAGTAATTGGATTTGCCACTTTAAAGTCAAAGATGACTTGCAACAGTTTTCATGCCTTTGTTTTGATGGATTGAAAGTACTGACCCATATCACATCCCATGATCTGGGTACAATAGTGTTGATGTTCAATTCACTGATCAATTTAGTTGTGTTATGCCAGCATTAAAACATTGAAAAAGCCTTGCCATTTCTAGTATAAACTCATTGGTATGTATTGTCTTTAGCTGCTGATTCTTGGAAATGATATGTTTTGCCAAACAAAATTCCTTACATTATTTTGTTATTGAACATTACATGTAAAATGGTATTATTGTAATAAATATTAATCATTAGTGACCTGTTCTTTAACAATTAATTGTGATAGGTGGACTATCACAAGCAATAGTTTCCCCTCTATGCAAAATATTAACAATAGCACTAGTTTTAGGATCACTGACAATGCACGATGTTCCATTCCACAATGTATCAAACCACAACTACAAAGTGCAAATTAGCATTTAGCAACCTAAAACAATATAGACCTAAACATGAGGAATAAATTACAGAGTTTGTGAGTTTTTCCCCATGGCCCAGAGCCTCGCAGTGACATCTCTTGTTTTAGGCTGAACTTTAAAATATCGAAATTGGGCTGTTGTGGAAGATGCCACATAACACTGTCCTCCCAAGCATCAATTTACATACTTGTGTTTCTGATTTTAGGGAAAAAATACAGTGTTTAGTTCTCTATAAGTAAGTATTTCATTGAGGAGCGTGGTTGGAAAGCAAGTTTTCCAGGAACTCAAGGGCCCTCTGGAAAATATCTATGGCAAAAGCACTTGAATTCTCAAGTGGATCAATTTCATTTGTCAGCCTAGAGATAATGTCATCTGGTAGATTCAAATCCACTTCATTGACTTCAACAGTAGACAGACCATCATCTGGTGGAGGTGGTGCGTTAGGGTCAAAACCAAACCACTCATAGTCATCGCCACTGACATTAACATCACTTCTCACATCAGCCACTGCAACAAGTCTTCCGTTCACCCTGTCTATCATTCCATTAGACCAGATTTGTTCCGGACTCCAATTTCTTTCAGCTCTTATGGGGTGCTTGTTCCAGGCCTCAACAAAACTAGCAATTGCAGCATTAATTCTAGGCAAGTAAACATAATGCAGAACAAACAAATGAAGGGGATTGGCGATGTCAAGCAAACCAGATTCCTCCAAGGATTTGAAGGTGTAGTAAAACACATTACCGAAACATCGAAACACATCACGCCATAACTGCTCTATTCTCTGATTACGTGTAGAGCTTCCAACAAGTGCAGATCCACGATCTTGGCCTCGAAATGCAATCATGCGTTCCCATACCAAAACGTTTTCACCTCCATGGTCAGTCCGTACTCTAGATGGCCACGAGTACCTTTCGACACCCTGCAGAAAAAGGCCTTCAACAGTCTCCTTTCTGTTGTTTGTAGAACACTTCAAAAAACAAATTAAACGAGAGTAGCCATCTATACAACCGTGTATAACGAAACCCCATGTAATCAAACTGTGATGGCCGTCTATATGCCATAAACTGTTAGGACCAGGCACTGAATAAGCTCTCCTAGAAATTACTGTTGCCCATCTCAAACGGCAGTTGATCGGATCAACTCGTGAAATGCTGGCCCGAATACGATCCCTTTGAACATTGATCCCCATACTTCTCAAGTGGCCACGAACCATTGAGTAACCCACAAGGCCTCCTTGCACGCTCATGAAAGCACGCACAATATCATCAAGATTCGTATTTGTGATATTTGTAAAGCCAGTTTCCTCAGTAATACCAAGTTCTCGTACCCGTCGCCACAGGGTCCATCGCGAAACTAGAAGAAGTCCGGCGATGTCTTTCCACTTGAATCCTAAAGCCCTAAAGTGTAACAAAGTCTCTTCATCGATCTCGTACTTTGGTCTTCCCGGTCCTCTGCTTACGGTACGCTCTGGCGGACTTAGCAGATAAACTGCTAAGTGGGTACAATTTGGAGTGTTGGTTAGCTCCATTTCTGTCAATTTTCGACACCAAAGATGATACAGTACTCTCAAATTATTAGCAACCTCGGTCAACTCTGCTTTGTGCTCGTTAACAACCGGTAATACGTTTTCCACAAATTTTGCTGCTGCGTCTAAACGATTGATAGCCCACTCAATAAATGATCGGGAAGTGCTATTTTCTCCCTCTTCACAAATGTTTAACACACTTAAAACATCCTCAAAGCAATCCATGAAAGATTGCTCGTCTACTGTTCTAGTAGCCATTTTGATTTTTGGCGGGAATCAATCAGGTTTTGTGCCGGGAAGGGAATGGGTTCCATGTTTGGGATTGGTGGGTGGGGAGGGACGGGGTATTTTGTTGAATGAAGAAATTTACAATGTCCGGGAACTTAACTCACAAAACAGTCATGATTTTTGTTGAATGAAAAAAGTCTGTATTGAAGTTGAACAGTTATTTTTGTTGAGTGTTAAATAAATATGACAGTTGAAGTTGAACAAATGTTGTTGTTGAACGAAAATAATTTTAGTTGAAGTTGAACAAATATTGTTGTTGAACGAAAATAATTTAAGTTGAAGTTGAAGGAAAATGCGCATTGTTGAATATAAATATAAAACGTTGAATACAAATATATCTTGTTGAACATAAATAAAAGTTGTTGAATATAAATATGCAAGTTGTTGAATTTTGCAACATTTGGCCAACCATACGCAAGGACCTCGTATTTGACCAACTTGAAAGCCTTACTATTGAAATTAGCAAACCAAGAAGCAAGTCTTTTATTGTTGCTGCATGGTATAGACCTCCCAATTCGCCTTTCGAATTATTTTCCGATTTTGAATCTCTTGTTGGAAAGCTGGATGCTGAAGGGAAAGAGTATTACCTCATGGGCGTTATTAAACATTACTGATATTTCAATCTAAAACAACATATTAACGAAGAGTAACGCCTGTGAGTGGCACTTTAATAATTATTGATGTTATTTTTACTAGTCACCCGGACAATGTATCTTGCTTTTGAGTATCTCATGTCGGAATCAGTGACCACAGTTTGATCTATGTTTTTCGTAAAATTTCATTGCCATCCGCCGTTAGGAGAAATAATACTGTTTTGTATAGCCAATTTAAAAATTTTGATCGTAACAAGTTTCGGTCAGACATCTTGGCTCAACCATGGGCTGATCTCATGGGAATGGATAACCCCAATGAAGTGTGGTTGAAATGGAAAGCTTTGTTCTCAGAAGTGTGTGATCTGCATGCTCCACTCCACACTAAATACGTTCGTGCTTCTAAAAGTCCATGGCTTACTCCTGAGCTTAAGAATTTGATGTATCGGAGAGATCGTCTTAAAATTAAGGCTTTGCGGACGCGCGATCCAAGTGATTGGAATAATTTTTGGAAGTTGCGTAATGAAGTGAACAATGCGATCAAGAATGTAAAAAAATCCTATTATAAAACTTTTGAAGCCTACAACGGAAATTCGCGCAAGACTTGGGAAACTATCAATGAGGTGACACGTCACAAATCGGATAAAGCTGCAATTAACGAGCTAGAGCTCCGTGGAACGATTTTAACAAATTTGAACGAAATCGCAGAGGGTTTTATTAAATTTTTTGCGGAAATCGGTCCCGAACTGTCCAAGGATATAGAAGAAGTCAGCACCTCTTTCGATGAATATATTGACCAAACCAGCAATTGTTTTAGTTTCCAGCGTGTGACTCAATTGCACGTTTTGTCCCACCTAAATAAATTTTGCAAGAGAAAAGCTACAGGCCTGGATTCTGTGTAAGCAAGACTTCTAAGAGAATGTCCCAATTTAATCTCCGGGTCACTCTCTCTGATATTCAATCAGTCGATCGATACTGCTTTTTTTCCTGATGAATGGAAGAACGCAAGAATTACGCCTCTTTTTAAGAAATGAGGAAGTAGGAATGATCCTTCTAATTATCGAGCGATATTGATTATCCCGGTTGTGGCCAAGGTTTGTGAGCGAATTATTTATGATCAGTTGTATCATTACCAAAATGAAAACAACCTTTTCAATAGACACCAATCCGGTTTTCGCTTGCTTCATTCTAGTTACTGCATTGATCGAAGTGACTGATAACTGGTCTTTAAACATCAATCTTGGCTTTATTAATGCCTTTGTATTTTTAGATCTTAAGGTACCTGCCCAGGCTAATTTTGGTCATTTTAAATGCAAAACACCGTTCATAGTATGTCCCTGGATACGTTAAAAGCTTCAAAATATTAATGACAAACTTAAATGGTACACCAAAAAAACCTTTTTTGTGTGTCAGAGACCTCCATGTGGGATTTTTGAGTAAACCACTAACCTACGCCTAGAATTATAATTTGCATCTTTCTCCGTAATAGTTCAAACAAATCTACAAGCAAAAACGTGCATATATAAAGATAAATTAAAAGTAAGTTTTCTGTGGTTGGGGAGGACCTTAGTTGAAAAATCCTTGAAATTATTGCAGTAGGACAAAAAATTAACTTCCAGGGACTGGAACATTTCGTCATTTGCATGAGTGTCTTCCCCCAACCACACGTTTCTTTGTTATTACCTACGAAAGATCCTGCCAAGTTTGGGGGAAAACAGGCTTTTCGTTGATTCTTAAAAACAGAAATTTGCCATTCTATTCATGACATTTTCTGCATAAAAGGCATCTGGAAAGGAAAACTTGAAGCAAATATCAACAAAACAGTGGCTAAAATGCTTTGTTCCAATTTTTGCTGCTATATTGAATTGATTTCCGCTGATCAATAGGCCTTAAGACGTAGTTTAGCCTCTTTCTACCCTCCCCCCACCCTCTCTAACGTTGTTTGGTTGATGGGTTTCTATGGAACATCATGCTGGGGCCAATGACAACATGCATCACATCCGGTAACGCGAGATGAGCAATTCGTAATATGGGACCGAAGAAGCTATCGAAACGCAAAAGAAAGAAATTACTAAAAGAAAAAGCTCAAAAAGCAGTGAAAATAAGAGGAGTTGGAGTGGGAAGTAGACAAAAGTTTGCTTTGGCAGCTAACTGGAGGGAAGAGCCATACAAGAGCAGTGATCGTGAGCGAGGTGTTCGCAAAAGACTGAGCTATGTCAGTCCTGGGAAAACGAAGTACTGGTCACAAAAAGTGTTGAGAAAGAATTGGTTTCTCGTAACCTAAAGGATTGTCTTTATGACAAGTCGGCAAGTTCTACGGAGGATAACTCAGATGGTGATGATGAAGACTACTGTGAGGGCGATAGAGATGCGAAAAAGCGAAAGCTACAGTCATCTGATGAGCCGGATGAGTCATCAGACAAGAACAAAGGCTGTCTGGAAATCGAGAGGCGATTGTTTGTCTGCGAGTCCACACAACTTATGGATATGGTGGAACAAATAAATGCCATGACTCAGTGTTCAATTCCTGAATGCAATGGTAGGTAAATTCATTTATTTGAACAAGTAGTGAGCCAAATTTTTCACCGTGACATAACTTCTACGCATGCATACTAGCTCATACTTTACAAATAGTAAGTAAGGACTTTCACAATGTAAGCCATTCAAACAATAGTCTGATTTTATCCATGCTTGTTTGCAAAACCTATATAAATGTGTAAATCCTCACTCACTGCTGAGTTTATTCTGTTATATTTATGTACTGGTATGGTACATTTGCTTCTTGTAGGACTTGTAATCTTTTACTCATCATTATATGGCTGTGTGTTATCTAAAGAGCTCACTTGAATGGTTAATTTTAGTTCAGGTGTAAAGACCAGTATTTTGTTCTAGACTCCTCATTTTCCATTATAATACATACATTCAGTTACTCCCTGAAAGGGTTTTTCAGCACCAATATAGTATTACCATATCAAACAATTTATCTGAGATCTATTTAAATAGTAATGAAATAAACTATGTTACTTTTCTACCAGATCAAAGAAAGCTTATCAAGGTTTACCTCACTGAAAGAACCTATGAACTTTTTTTCCCTATTGTTTTCTTGGCTCTATTATTTCAGATTTTTTGTTTTATCTGTGTTATGTCAACAGTGAGTTCAACAGGTTCTCAAGTGTACACCAACGATGAGCCACTAATTACCAGCTGGTTTTTTTATACACTAATACGGAGAACTACATTCTTTCAACAGGTTTTCTTGTTGAAGCAAAAGTTGAACCAACAGGTCTTGAAGCTTAAAAATTGACAGATGTTACTGGTGTATTCTCGCTATCATAGAAGGGACGACCTTTCACTGGCCATCGGTAAAGTTAATTTACAAAGTCAAATCAGTAGGCTTTGGAAACTTAAGCAGCCACGAATTAACGCTTTGTTTTGTATTTTTCGCTTAGAGTTTACTGTTGTGGTCTACTTGTACAAAATATTCTTGCCAGCCTACTGCACGAACCACAGAAACATAACATTTTATTTATTCCATATTGTTTGTACAGAACTTTTGTTCTTGTTTTGATTATGTGAACCTTTACATAATTGGATCAATATAGACACTGTTACGCTTTACATCTTCTAATATTAAAAGCAAATGATCACATATACTTGCCATTGCTTATGGGAATAAGGCATTCCACAGTTACTGTATACATTCACGAGAATGGTATTTGGCCCTTTCAAGGCCTTTAAATACTGAGGAATGTTAATATGACCCTTTTAAGACGAATTCTAAAGGAACCTGTTTTCAGCAGACAACCTGTATAATTTAAGCGGACATGTGGAAGGGTCCCGAGGGTGTCCGCTTAATACAGGTTTGACTGTATTTAAGAAGATGGACACATTTTAAGATTTGTTAACGAATGCATTTGAAATAGAGTTCCCAAATACCTTTTTAATTATTTTAATGTGAGAAACCATGACATCCACCACTAAAAAACTAGAAATAATGACCTTATTTTGGAAAAAGTTAACTAAGAATGCACCAAGCGCACTTTCTTCTACAAAGGTGCAGACATTTTTAATAATTCTTAGAATTTATGGCTTTGTGAAACTTCCTTTTAATGTTACTATAATAGTATTGTGATCTCCTTTTATTTTTATTAACAGGACCTGCATTGATAGCAGTTTTCTTCCTAAAACTGATGCAGCAATCCTGTATAAATATGTTTGAACTATTATTATTATTACTATTATTATTATTACTATTATTATTATTATTATTATTTTTATTATTATTATGGCAGTAAAAACTTCTGGATGCCCAGATATCAAAAACAATGATTGGGTGGCCAGCCGTAGCCAATTAATGTAACGACCAAAGTTCATACAATTAAACTCCGAACTCCTAATACTCGTTATTTTTATTATTATTATTACTATTATTATTATTATTATTATTGTTATTGTTATTGTTATTGTTGTTATTATTATTATTATTATTATTAATAAGCCCACGAAACACCAGATGATGCCATGATTATTGATAAGCCCATGAAAACACAAGATGATGCCATTGTTAGTTCACTACAGCAGAGTGTGCGAAGAGAGAAAAATGAAATGTTTCGAACAAGTCTGAATGACATCAAGAACTCTCTTACTCCCAAGACACAACGCGCTGTCGAACTTGCTTCTGAAAAAGGTGCATCTAACTGGCTGACAGTCATACCGATCGATGAAATGGGCTTCAGTCTGAACAAGGGCGAGTTTCGAGACGTTCTAAAGCTCAGATGACTGGGAAATTGCCGACAAGCCATCTATTTGCGTGTGTGGCGATGTCTTTAACGTTGATCATGCAATGGTCTGTGGCGGCTTCATAATGCAGCGCCATAATGAGCTAGGAGATCTTGAGGCAGGCATGCTCAGCATGGTCTGCAATGATGTCGAGATTGAGCCCGTCCTCCAGGAACTCGCAGGAGAGTCGCTTCCAAGCAGAGCTAACAGAGCTCCCGACGTTCACCTGGACATCCATGCCACAGATTTTTGGGAAAGACAAAGGTCAGCGTTCTTTGATGTACGGGTATGTTACCCCAACGCTGATTCTTATAGAGACCTGGACCTCAAGCAGATATACAAGCAGCACGAGAATGACAAGAAGAGATTGTATACGCAAAGAGTGATGGACGTGGAACAGGGAACATTTACACCATTTGTCTTTACAAAAACAGGCGGCATATGAGAGGGCAAGAGATACCATGACAGGCTGAAAGAGCTAGTCGCAGCGAAGAAAGGAGAGAACTATGCCACCACTGTCTCTTGGATACGTTCTAAAGTATCCTTTGCCATCCTTAGGTCGGCTTTACTCTGTGTTAGAGGGTCAAGAACAGTTAGAAGAGAAATTAGAGGCAATGTTCGAGAAGCGGACTTTGAATTAGATCGATGCCTCGCCAAAATCTAGGTCCTATGATTTTTATATATACTTTTCCTTGTTTCTTTTTTTTTATGATATAGTTTGATGGGTTTTTTTAGGTAAAAATCAATGAACGAATAATATTGTTGTAACTTGATGAGATTTTTTTCCCCTTTTCTTCAAAAAAATTGTGCTTAAAAATAGTCTCTTTTTATCTAAAAGAATTGCAAATAAGTTTTAATAGCTACTTTTAACCTGTAAATAACATTTTATTTGGGATATTTTAATAGAGATTTTTCTATTTAATTATTATTATTATTATTATTATTATTAATTCAATTGTATTACCGTAAATTGTTTTCCTAATCATCTTTCACTGTTTTGTTTTGTCTGTTTTTGACAGAAACAAGATGGTAACCGAGTGGCCAACTGATTTAGAAATCCCATCATTCAGAGCCCATCAAATTGATGAAAATGTGAAGCTGAATGAGTTTGTGAAACGACTTACTGAAGGAAAAGAATTGGTTAAATACACTTTCCAAGAGCGTGTATTTGGTGCCAATGCCATAAGACAAAAATAATTAATGGTCATGGACCACATGAGGAAAAGAGAAGGAAGGGGAAGAATTTCGATATCCTAAGGGGTCAAGCACCTTTGGCAGAGTCAAGTCATGGTGACACTGAAAGTGTTGAGTCTGAAAATAACTCAGCTGCTTCTTCACCTCCTTCATACAAGAAAATCAAATGTTTGCAGACTACCTTCTTCTTCTTCTTCTTCTTCTTCTTCTTCTTCTTCTTCTTCTTCTTCTTCTTCTTCTTCTTCTTCTTCTTCTTCTTCTTCTTCTTCTTCTTCTTCTTCTTCTTCTTCTTCTTCATCTTCTTCTTCTTCTTCTTCTTCTTCTTCTTCTTCTTCTTCATCTTCATCTTCATCTTCTTCTTCTTCTTCTTCTTCTTCTTCTTCTTCTTCTTCTTCTTCTTCTTCTTCTTCTTCTTCTTCTTCTTCTTCTTCTTCTTCTTCTTCTTCCAAGAAACCCCACCTCCTTCAAAAATGAAAATTCTTGTGAGGGGTTGTTAAAAGTAAATAAATAAATTGGCTGATTGGCATCCAGGAAAGTTCAGTGTTTAATTCCCATGCATTCAAGGGGCGAGGGGACTCCTTTATACGTCCAAGCTATGTACATGCAATGTATGTGACACCAAAGGGTGTCATGGTATTTGATCTCTTTTGCCAAAGTTTGGTGAGGAATTGGGTATGGACTCTAGGACATTGACCCTTGCAGCATCTTCTTTGATAGAGCACCAGTTTGTGGGCCTTCCATGTAACGATGTTTGCTTTTGCTTGCTTCACAGTGAATGCAGCATCCTCTTTAACTTCGTGTAGCACATCAACTGTGTCCTGCGACATCATAATATTTATCACTAGAGAGCTGGTGACGCAGCGTATCTGATGAACGAAGTGTGCGAAACAGGGAGCCTGTCTTATGTGATGTGAATATGATAGCGGTCATTTGTCAGTAAGGAGAACAATAATCAACCCTTTGATCTATGATGGCTTTGTATGGCACATTAAGCCAAGAAACTGATACTTAGAAAACATCTTATTAAAGGTGAGCTAAATATGAGCTTTCTTTTGTTTGTTCCATCGTAATATTGAGGAAAACAAGAAAATTACAAAAGTCTTTGGCGATTTTGAAACGTGCGATTTTGAAAAGATTTCAAGAAAACAAAACCATTATGTTGCTAGAACTACGATTGGGTATATTTAGTCAATTTATGAAGGCCTTTCATTTTTTTATCATGTGCCACCCTTTGCTTGATGCTTCTGACTGAGGAAGTTCAACCGACTAAAAGGAGTTTTAAGCAAGCTTGCCAAAGTATACGATCCCCTGGGTCTGGTCTCGCCTGTGACGTTTGAAGGCAAAATGATCTACTATGTGTGCAATCAGAAACAAGCCTGGGATACCAAGCTCACAGGGCCACTATTAAAGAGATGTCAAAAATGGGAGTAGTTCCTGTCTTTGGAAGTGTCAGTGCCAAGGTCATGCACAAGCTCCCAAGAGCCCTTGCAAGACATCAAACTGCACAACTCTGGTGACGGTAGCAAAATGGGAGTGGGAGCAGCAGTCTACGCTGTAGTGAGGCAAGAGTCGGGAACAACTCAATGCCTGGTAGCTGCTAAAGCACGTCTTGCAAAGGGAGGACTGGAGCTGGTTGCCGGCCATATGGTGACCAACTTACTAACCAACGTGAGAAATTCTTTAAAGGGGCTTCTGATTTCCAACATGTATGCCTGGCTGGACAGTACAGTTGCATTGCATTGGATACAAGGGGGAGGAGAGTACAAGCAGTTTGCCAGAACAGAGTGGAAAAGATAATAGCACTGTCAGATATTGGATGGCTACATGTCAGCTCCGAGGAGAACCTGGCCGACCTGGCTAGCCGTGGGGGATCTGTGAGTGGATCTATACGTTGGTGGAATTGACCCAAGTGGCTAACTAATAGAGACGAATGTTCACCTCACCCAATGACTTAAACTTTCCCGGCCACAGAGGTAAAAGGCAAAGCTATTCAACAACTATTATCGGTGGTGCAGCCCAAAGCTTCAAGTGACTGGTTAGATTTGTTAGGAAAGCACAAACTGAAACCCACCCTAAGAGTTGTTGCTTGGGTTACCGGGTTCTTAACTAACTGCAAAACACCCAAGAGACTGAGAGGTCCTTTAACAGCTTTTGAAATAGAGAGCGTGAAATGCGAATGGATCAGACGAGTACAAAAACAAATCCCCTCAAATCCAGAGCAGTTTAAACCTTCAGCCGAACATGGATGGACCTCTTAAGTGCTGTAGGCATATTCAGGGTAAGCATCCCATACACCTACCAGAAAATGCCACATTTACAAGCAAGCCAGTGAGGCAGGTGCACTGTGAGACCCTACGTGGGGGAGTGGGGCTAACAATGGCGACTTGTGAAGCAAGTGATAAAGAAGTGCTGGGGGTGTAAGAGGTTTCAGGCTACAGCAATTGCAGCACCCCCTGCAGGTCTTCTGTCAACCAATAGGGCAGAAGGAAATACAGCATTTGAGGTCACATTAATCTGATTAAAGTACTTTGAATGGCTGGTTATTGTTACTGCATGACAGATTTCGCTAGATCGAATTCAATTGTTTTGAAAAGATTAAGTTTTTCTTAATCAATTTTTATTTTAATTTCATACACAATATTTACAAAACGAAACGATACAATAATTATAATATTTACAGTACTAACAATACTTACTATGCTTACATTATTAACAACACTAGGTAGCACAGAAAAATAGTACATAATACAAAGCACTCAAATAAGATCTTAAAAAAAGAATACAAAAAAGCACCGAGCAAGTGGAGAACAGACTGTGATTTGTAAAATTGAACTTTTCTAGTGATTAAAGCAACATGAGCTTTTACTTAAGTGAACTGTCGTGGATTTCTTGGGGCAAGGGAGCCATTCGCGACAGTAAGATTTTGCCTTGAAGAGAAAAGGTTCTCTGCTCTTCTACGTAATTTTGACACCTCTCTAGTGAAATTGTGTGGCCTTTGTTTTTCAGGAGTACAGACTCCACAAACTTATAAAATACAGGTTTGTCTGCTGTCTTTAAATGTAAGAGGTTGCATGCGTGTTAATAAAATATGTCTGCTGATCAGAATGCTGAGGCCAGTACCCATACCAAATCAGGATCAGACACTGGTTGGTTACATGTAGTCCAAGCCATGCCAAGAATTTTCTGTAGTGTGAATGGGCCGTCAGTTTCTTGAACAGCAGCTTGCGATCATCACAGCCCTTACCTCGAAGGAAGTCCATGGTAAGGAAAAGATATTTTTTCCCCGTCTAAAGGAGGCATCACTTCAGCAAAGGAGTTAGTGGCTGCATTGAATCCACTCAAAATTGCAACAACAGCATTGTGTGAGGTGGGTGTTCCTACTATTTCACTTACAGTATTTTGCCTCTACAACACCAGCTGCTTAAATGCACTATGGCAGTTGAAGCCTGAAAATATAGTGTCAACCAAGTAAAACAGGAAAGCAAGCAAAACGTGCGGTGGCAATTGAATTATCCACAAGATTTTAGGACAAAGAAATAAAGAAGTTCGTAACCCTAGATCCCTTTTTGATCCACATTTCAAGCAGACTCCATTTCTATGTGAGGAGGAGAGATTGGATGCCTACTGGGAACTAATATTAGATACTGTTTCTTCCCTCAAAGCAAAAGCTGTTTTCAAGGCTGAACGGATCGAGCATCAACAAGTTACTGAACTAACATGTGAAGAGCCATTACTTCAGACTTTCACAGAAGACCCTTAAGAGCATTGTGCCAAGTAAACCAAGTTAGACGTGGAGGAAACTAAGTTAGCGGTTAAGCTAAGTGCATTGTTAACTCTCTTTCAAGATAATTACATGACAACAATTTACAAGCCAACGTCACATCAAGAGCTATGTGAGGGAGTGGTCTCATTGTGCAAAAAGAGCCAACCATAAGAGCTACAGAAATCCCCTCCCCTGCTGGAGTTAGTATAGCTTTAAATACCCTGCATTATCCCTAGTTGCAAAGAAGTATCTTTTTACTCCCTGCCACCTCAGTGCCAGCAGAGAATGTTTTCTACAGCTGGTGATCATGGCACAGAGACCACAGCTGAAGTCACAGCATGCTCATAAGTTTAGTTTACTTAGAAAGAACTGGAACTCTTAAGAAGTAAAAAACTATGTTTCAGCTGTATTGGTAGTATTCCGGATTAAAAACACTGTAATTAAGACAGCAGTTTAAGCTTATGGATTTAGACTCACTTTTAGAGATAGCTATATTTGTTTTTAAAAGTTTGTTAACTAAAGTACTGTTATTTAATGTTTAAAAAACGAGCAGGAGTGTTTTATCAAAGAACTGTGCAAAGAGAATGGTGAAAGGTATCCTCCCTGGCTGCTGTACAGCGTTGTGTGTGGAATTCAGCACTTTCTGGAAGATGCAAATGGTACTGATGCAGTGAGGAAAATGGACAAGAATGAGCACAGGTAATTGTCTAATATGCCTTTACCAGATTACTGTACTAATGGAATAGAGAATTTTTCCAGAGCTGTATTTAACAATTGTACTGTTAATTTTGTGCAAAAGTAAATTTACAGCATGTGTAATTTAGTTGACAGAACATTAAATATGTACCCACCGTTGCTGTGTTGATAATTAATTCATATTCGTAACTCACGTGCAGTATCTTTATATCTGATAAGACACTGCATACTAATAAGGAGGAAGTTTATTGATATAAAGTCACTGGATGTGATGCATTATCGACCATTTGACAGGTAAATGGGCTTGTGAATTATTAACAAGTTTTTGAAGATATGCTTTAATGGTTTGTGATTGACACGCGGTTCCCTATTTGGGCCTTAAAAGAAGAACAGGCTGTTCTGCTTTTGCTGGTGACTTAAAATGCCATCCTTTCTTTGAGTCCTGAAACGTAGTGTCAGAGCGGTAGCTAAAGTGGACACTTCACTCCAGAAACAGTCATAAAAGACATGAGTACATTTTCCAACAAAATTTAAGTGGAAATGTCAAACACCAAAATGACAGGGCCCCCACAAGCAGTTGTGTCACCAAGCCCAGCACATGGTCATCAATTTGATGTTGACATGGGTGGAAAAAAAATTAATGAAAAAAGATGACAGAGCCAAGAAACCCAAAGCCAGTAAGACACAGGAACTGTTCAAAACATTTTTAAGCAAAAGCAAAGAACATGACAAAGAAATGACGGAGCAGAAGATGGCACGTGAAAAGGAAATGCAAGCTGCCAAACATACTCTCATTCATCAATTTATGGGCTCACTTACTCAGCTACTTAAGAAGGACTAAAGGACTCTCACTTTTTATGTTTCTTAAAGTTCCTGTTCTGAAACAATAATTTATATTGAACCAATGTGTTTTTAAATAATATATTTTTAATAGCATACTTGCATCGATTCTCCTAATTAAATGCTATTTTTTGACAATATTATGAAAAAATTCTAATCTAACATTAACATGAATGCTAATTATCCTATTTTCAATTAAAATTGTTTCAATTTGAATGATTTTTTAATTATTATAGGTTGTTCATATGCATCAGAACAATTTTCTAACAGGGATTAAAATTGTTGTTGATTATACATAAAATTAGTTAGTTTGATCAATCAAGTATGAACTTCTTGTCTAAAGGTGTGCTTCCATGCAGAATTGGAATTCCATTTTGCATGAAAAAAGATTACACATCAAAATGTTGTTGTGAATCGTAAACTGGCTGGTTTACAGAAAATCCCTATTATATTTCATTTCTTGTTTCTATAATTTAGGTTTTTATTTGTTCGTGTGATTTTTTTGACGACCCTTCGGTAAACCACTTTCGTGATGTTGGTTTCCTCATTAAAGATTACCCTTACCCTTATTGTGCACCCTCCTTCCCTCATCGTTTCACCAAGGATTAAGGAGTGGAGGTGGTGGTGCGGGAATACCAATTATATTTGTTTGATCATCAAGTTCCTCCCCCATGTTGATGCAAATGTTGTGTAATACACAACAGGCAAGGAAAGTTTTGCTGGTTTTTTGTGGTCATCTAAGCATTTACTCAGACAACACCAGCGCACTTGTAATTTTCCAAACCCCTACTCAACTTTAACCCTTGTTCTGCAGTGTGATAGATTGAAGCTAGGTTCAGGAGCACCAGTTAGAGCAGTCTCCGGATATGGCATTAGTAATGTCTTGGAAACAGGATAGGCTGCATCACCTGGTAAAAATGGTGGAATATTGTATGTTGAGTTAAAATTCCCCCACCCCACCTTACTCAATTCTATCGCAGAGCTTGCTGTATCTATACACACATGCATCATGCATACTGCCAGGACATCCAACGCTAACATCCAAAACTTTTGAAAGCCGTGGAAGAAATGCCTCAACCCACCTGCAAGACGAAAATGTCAAGCCTACTGGGTTTTCAGAACTACTCGTCTAAGTTCCTGCCATGGCTTGCAGAGGTAGTACAATCATTAAGTGAGCTCACAGCAACAGAAGCCGAATTCCAATGGTTGACGCAACATGAATCAGCTTTCACAGACATTAAACAGTTAGTGGTTAATCATCCAGTGCTGAAGTTTTATGATCCACAAGGTGAAGTTGCACTACAATGTGAGGCAAATCAGTGTGACCTGGGAGTAATTTTACTCCAAGATGGGCAGCCGGTAGCCTTTGCATCAGGCACATTGTCACACACCGAGAGAAACTATGCACAAATTGGAAAGGAATACCTTGCTTTTGTTTTTGGTTGTCAGCACTTTGACCAGTACCTGGCCAGGAAAGACAACACCAATGTGGAGTCAGACCACAAACCATTTCAAGCCATTTTCAAGAAGCCTATTCATTCAGCCCCATGTTGCCTTCAGAGGATGTTGCTGAGACATTTGCGTTAGAATCTTGACATTAAAAACAAGAAAGGGAGCCATATGTTTTTGGCAGATCACCTTTCCAGAGCCACAGTTGGACAAGAGAAAGAAGCCAACAAACTAGACGAATATCACGTATTCACAACAGAGTTAGAGTTTAAACCCCCTAGACGCTATTAAGCTGTCACCTGAGCGATTGGACCAGTTACAAACATGCACAGCTTAACATCCAGTTCTGATGACCCTGAAAACAACGCTGAACATTCATAACTGATTTAGACACCCACTGAAACATTCCACAGAAACAGGCAAAGCCTAAAGCCAGCACCTCCACCTGAGCCAGAGGCACCACATGGCAGCTATAAACGAATGCCGCAATCTAAGTCTACTGAAAGAAGTACTTATCTTGATGGAAGCCTTAAATACCAAGCCACCTCCTCCCTCTCTGTCATCTCCTGCTATCCCTCAGAAGCTCATTTGTTTAGAAATGAAGGCACCGGTGGCTATGGCCTCCCCAAAACTGGTGAAGACCATGACAAGGACTAAGACCCCCATTGAAAATTACCATACGATAGAATAGAGCCCGATAACACTCACTGGGGCAACTATGTACAGTTGGTTTGAACAGTACCTCAGAAGTCGGGATTGCCATTTAAATCTTGTTAGTCACTTTGCATGTGGCTCTGGTTTCAATTACTGTGAACTTGACATTATATTTGTAGAGTTTATGCAAACAAATGCCCATGACTTCAACCTATGCACACTGGTCAACCGTTTCCTTCATGACTACCAAAAGGCCAGACAGACACCCTAACATGGTATTACCTTGGGGATGACAGACCCGCACCACATTATGCTTCCTTACCAGGAACAGAAGATGTGTCTCAGTTGTGGCAACCCCTCTCCAAATCTAATGGCAAAGTTCACTGCGGTGGAGGTGGTGCAGCCAAACAGTTAGAGGCACAGAACCAAAATCTGGAGGTCCCAGGTTCGAGTACCCCTTCCCGGCACTAGTTGGAATTGTTTCATGGTAGTACCCTGTTCAAATCCTTTGCCACACTTTTTAAATAGCCATCTGGTTAGCCTCCCTGCCAGTTGGGATTGTATTCAGTTTGTTTTTAAAAAATATTTGTTTGATGTACACAGCCCCACAAGCTTCTAGTTTTAAATCTGCCTATGCATAACAAAATTTGCTTTACTTTACTTTACCAAGAAAGCTCCTCGACAATGCACTTTTTGCAATTTAATTTGTCTTTTACCAAAGTTTTGTCTGATGTTTTGGGACACTTAATACCAGCTCAATTTACTACTTGTTACTATTTATTAAATAGGTACAGCTGAAGTGTTTAATTAAGGAAACCGTTATGCAGTTTCTTAAATACTACAAAATTAAAATCTTGTAACAGTTCTAGTTACCTTATTGAAATGTTGTTTAGTTGGGAATAGTATATATATAATGCTCCATTTTCTTTCTTTTTCTTCTTTTTTAAGAAATTTGAAGAGAGATTTCGGTTTCACATTATTTACTTTTATCAATTTACACAAGATAGTCATGTTGGGGGGGGGGGGGGGGGTTACGGAGAGTTCTTGTGATTCTGTTATTGAACATTTTGGCTGACCACAAAATTTAGATGAAATTCAACTAGCTGACAACAGTTTCATTAAGGAATTAAGCAGTTGTTACAGCTTTGAAAAAACTCCACATTTTTTCCCATTTTTGCCAGATTTTTCCAGGTCAACATTTTAAGCATTTTTTTTTACCCCTTGGACAACCAGAGATATTATATTTTCATAGCCAGGGGCATAGCCAGCCTACAGGACCATAGGCCCAGGCCTACAATTTTTTTCCGCCCACTTGAGCTTTCAAATATAACATACTTTCAAGTCCATAAATAAGAAAGAATCAACAAGAATAAATCTTGTCAAAGCACCCACACTGTTGTCATGAAATTTTGGTAGCCACTGATCGCAGCCAGCATGAAAATGCTGTTTAACCATATAATGGTTACCACGTACAAGACAGTGACCAATGAACAAAGAACTTCTAGGATTCAAAGAGGCACCTGGTCGAACAACAGCGGCTGCTCTTGCTGATCTTCTTTTGAACTCCTTGTAACAGTACAAGCTAAACACGAACACATTGCAGGGGCAGGGATATGATAGAGCTGCCAATATGACAGGAATCCGAAATGGTGTCCAAGCAAAAGTAAAGGAACACCACCCAAATGCAACATACATTCATTGCCAATTTCAGAAGTTAGAAGAAACACCTGAAAGTCAAGATCAAATGTGAAGCCAAACAAGGCTGCAAACACTTTGCAAGACTTGTTAGGGTGCGAGAACTGAGGCATTCCATTGTATACTTTGAAGTTATCTTTTGATGTAATCTTAAAGGCTTTAGAAGTGTTTGACACTATACAGGACTCGAAAGAGAGAGGCTTTATAAATAGCATACTAAAGTTTGAGTTAATGATGGTATTAATTGCTTGTGAATGGCTACTGCAATTTATTGTGCCTTTGGCCAAATATCTTCAGAGAGTTTATCTTGATTTACTTCAAGCACATGTGCTGGCCAATGTTGTGATCCAATCACTTCGCAATGAGGATGAGGAGGAGTCCTGGAGTAAGCTGTACCAATCGATGGTAACATATTGCAGTGAGGCATGATGTCATAGTGTGCAAACCCAGACTGACTGGTCAACAGTTTTTTCGAGAAAATGTTCTATCAGCTTCAGTCAGTGAATACTTCAAGCGAGCAATGTATTATCTGCTCCTTAACCATTTGATATCGCATATTATCGTGTATTATCAAACTAAGTCCACTGTTCACTATAACAAATCTTCGGCCCAAAAATGTTTGCAACTGGTCTCCAGCTGAAATCAGTGTCAATGCAATTTTGGGCACATATGATCCTGATATTCCAGAAGGTATTCAACAAATTGCAGGAGAGTGAATGCCTGCGGAGGAAATTGCATTGGGATAAAGTGCACGATCCTCCAGGCACCATTGGTGAAATGCTTCCTCACTGCTAACCAGAAGTGTTTCCAACTAACTCTGCCAATCACTACAGCAACTCCAGAGAGGTCTTTCAGTGCATTGAGAAGACTTAAAACATACTTGAGGTCCACAACGACAGAAGATCGCCTGAGTGGCTTGCACTTATGCATATCCATAAATATGATGTGTCATTGAATGCCGAAGACATCATTGGTGACTTTGCAGCTTCTGGAAACAGGATTGAGCTCCTTTTTTTAACTTGTGAATGTGCGCATGCACAATGAACGAGTTATAGCGATGGTGGCGTTTTCACTAGGGTGGTTCATTGGTTCCATTGTTAACTTTCAGGTACGCGCAGTGAATGAGTTTTAACTTCAATTTGTGGAGAAAACACAAGAAAATTTTATTCACGGTGCATCAGAATAACCTTATTCAATCTGTAGAGAAACATTTGACAATCATTTAGTGCAAGAATGGATATTTTTCATTAAATCTGAGCAAAGTTATAAGTTTGTTCAGTTTTTTCAGAAACTCCGGGGTCGTAAACTCAATTAGTGAAAAAAAAAAAGAAATCTTTTTACAATGCATCAGAATAGTCTCATTCAGTCTGTAGAGAATGATTTTACAATCATTTTAGTGCAAGAATGGAGATTTTTCGTTGAATCTGAGCAAAGTTATAAGTTTTTTTGTTTTTTCCACAAAGTGTGGTGTCTTAAATTCAATTAGTGAAGTGTGAAGTGTGAACAACCTTATTCAATGAGTGGGGAATAAGTTTACAATCATTTTCATAGTACAAGAATGGTTATTTCTCGTTACGTGATCGAGCAAAGATATAATTTCTTTTAGCTTTCAAGGTAGTGTCCGCAGCTGTCTTAATTTCAATTTCTAATGTGTCATCTGCATTTACGAGTTGGCTCACAGTCGCCTTTGATAGCTATTAGCTAGCTTACTCAAAGTGATAGGTGGACATGTAAAGGCCCATTTAAATGGTTTCAACATTTGGTCAAAATGCATTTGACACTTTGTTGAACCAAATGTTGGGAGCGTTTGAACAGGTCGTCCAACATTCTTGAAAGCATAAAAAATGTTGAAAGCTTGTGGAAAACGTGTTGAATCAATTTTAAATCAGGTTAAACTTTCATTCAACACCCATACAACATTTCCTTTGTTCTCAAAAATGTTGAATGGTGTTGAAGCCGTTTGAACACTACATTCAACATTTGTCAAATATTTGCCCAACATCCAAGTTCAAGTTCAAGTTCAAGTTTATTAAAGATTTAAACACATACAAAGAGAAGATAAGCACTGCCCGCAGTTAGCTACAGCTATTCGAGGCGAGCAGTGGTTTTGACGCATAACAAATTACAGCAGTTCAACCTTACATAATCAAAAAAGTAACTTACAATACAATAGCAGGTAAAACGAGAGAAAGAAAAATACAATGACAAAGAACTAGGACTAGATGTGTACAGTTAAAGAAACAAGATTTACAATAAGATACTTAGCCGATCACTTAATAATATTTAGAGTAAAACAAGGAAGTTATATTACTTCCCTTCAACTTTTGTTGCACGAATGTTGGCCAAATGTTGAAACCGTTTAAACGCTCCTAAAAAGGTTGACATGTAACATGTATGTTTGAAGGAAGGTGCTATTATTTGGTAATGACTTCAATAGCTCAAGATATAGGTATAGTTTATTAATTTGACTAACTATACATTAAATCAACAGACAAAGAATAAACCGTTTTAGAGGGTCTGTATAAAAGAAACATTCTGGAGCAGCAAATTACTGGGTCCTCTCAGACGAAGACCGGCCTTTAGGGTCCAGGCCTACAACAAGTCGAAAAGCTGGCCTCACCACTGATACCTGCCAGGACAGCCAGCCATGGCACTTTGGAAGACGAATATGTCATGAACTTGCCAGTTCTTGATTCAACCAAGACAATTTTTGCTTGTAAATAAATTAATAATTAGAAACTGTTCATTGCAAATAAGTGGACGTGTCACAAAAACAATAATATTGTTTAATTTGTTTTTTCCTATACACGAAAATTCATTTGTCATTGAAATCACTTGACGAATGAATGAGATTTTTGTTGATACGAAATGCTGACTTACCAGTACCTCTTTCCATCATGGATGATGCCATTTTTGCAATGAACAGCAAATTAACCATCTGGTGAGTGGCATATTTGGTGACCACAACCTAACCAAACTCGCAAATTTGCAACTTGCAAAATAGCCAACCCCATTTTTGACAGGCAGTTTTTCCAAAAAATAGAAAATCCTTTCTTTAAATGAAGAAAATCCAGAAACCCAAGATGGCCGCCATTTGGCAATCATGGCCTAATTACCATGTCATATGAAGTTATCGCTTTGCATTGCAGACCTCAAAGGAGGCATCTTTGGACTCAATATCTGTTCTCCAAGTCACACTGTCATAGCTTTTACACTTGCAAAATTATGGCGGGGGGCAGAATCCCCCCCTCCCACCCCAAACATCATAGAAAACAAAAAAAAGAGTAACTTGTCAATGTGGAGTTTATTTAGACCCAATTTATAAGGACTGGGTGAATTGACCTTCAATTGGGGCAAATTGTCATTGGGCGAATTGCTTTCAAGGCAAAAAGACTGTAATTCCTTTTTCTGTCTCAGCTTGTCAATCTAAAATTAACAATATTGATGTCAGTGTTTATATCTGAATTAAAAGAACAAAAGGCTTTGCTGTGAACTTGTGATCCTGCATGAATGGTGATGCCCAAGCAAGATAGCAAGAGTATTCACCAACTCCATAAAATGTTCATCCCAGCATGCTCTTAGCCTAAACAATTGAAGTGTTCTCAGATGCATTTAACTTCTTTGAATACTGATGAATGGTGAGTATACTTACAAGTTTCAAATTGTTACCTTCCTTTTCTCTATCCTGGCATTATCCACACATCTCCCCTTTCCACTTAAACCCAACTTGGGCTATTTTTAGCCCTTCGAAAAAACCTGGGAACAATTTTCGATTGGCAACCACATAAAACCACAAAATTCTATCTTTATGTTGCTTTGCATATTGGAAGGGATAGTGCAAGTGAGGTTTATTGTTTAAACGTTAGTTTATTGAGGAATCAGTCAAATAACAAGGTCATTATTTTTTCTCAGCCTCACAAGACTTGATGCTCTCAAGCTCTTGAGCCTCAGTCCTCAATACTTAATACTCTCGAGTTTCAAGGGTCAAGGATCAAGTTGAGGATCATGACTCAAAAGAGACTATCAACTTACTTTTAAAAGGATACTGTAGTTAATGCTACACCGGATTTATAGGTCACCACCTCTGGCTCTGTGTCTGGCAATAGGTCTGATCTAATTCACAATTGGTGGGTCCTCCAACGAACTCTCTTGATGCTTTACAGTTGAGTCGAACTTACGGTTGCTGGGAAACAGTGACAGCTGAGTGGAGGCTGGTGAGGAAGGCAAAGACACTAGGCAGAGAGAAAAATTGTAAACATCACTTAATACTAGTGGCAGATCCTGCAGAAGGGTATGGGAGAACTAACTGCAGACCTAGTTTTGCAGAAAGTTAATTGAAGATTTGAAATTTTCAGTGCTAAGTGATAATTTAAAAAATTAAGTTTATCTTCAAACTGTACAATGTATTTTAGTGCTATTAGCTGTCAATTACTTTTACGTCATAGATATATCTTGATAATCAATGCCACAGTACAATATGCGCATATCAACAATAGACAGAAATTAATTAACAAAAGACAGAACACTTACGCTTACTATCAAAGCCCAAGTTGACGTCCCAATCATTGAGACAAGTGGTAGGAGGAGGAGTTCCCTGTTCTTCTATCCTAGTGCTCTCAAATGTCAGCAATACATTGTCCATGTAAGTAAAGCAATGCCAATGTCACTCAAGTTCATTTCCCTCGCACACATCTGTCCAGTATTCCTGCCGCAACATACCTGTTTGACCATTAAATAAAAATGTGTTATAATCTATATAATATTATATAATACACAGAGGATATTACACGTTTGCACGAAGATATGAATTTTACCACTGGAAAGTAAAATTCATATCTTCAAGCCACCATGTAATTTTCTTATTATTATATAGACAAATCTATTGCTTGTCATTTTTCACCGACTGTTTGCATAAACAACCATGAAAAAGCAGAAATGACGTCATTAATATGCTCCCTGGTGTAGTGAGGATAATGGAAAATACGCCACTTGGGTCCCGGATGTAACTAGTTCTGTATGAGTTTTACGAGTGGTGTATTTTCCAGTAAAACGAGCAGGGCAAAAAACTTTTTTTATTTTCCACTTGTCCATTGGACGAGTAACGTTCAGATTCTGGTTGTCCAACAGTTAAATTCACTAGTCCGAAAAAAATTATTAAAGTGAATAACAAAACGTCATATAATAAACGTTAAAATTGTATAATCTGTTTTGTACCAAATCTCAAGTATTTATTTTAACAGTTATTTCAATTTGTTGTTCTTTGCACTTTTTAATACAACACCATTTCATACAGACACATTCTTTATACATGACTTGAGAAAATGGAGCACGTCGATTTTACGGCTTATTCGCTGTAGCGGTGCCTGCTCTCGTTTTTAGCTTGTTGAAAACAAAAGTAATGAGAATCACGGCGTAAATCAGTGGCGGACGATCCATTGATGCCGACATAAAGCTGGCTCGCTTTATCGGCTACTGTCAGATACCTGCGGCACACATAAAGCTGGCTCGCTTTATCGGCTACTGTCGGATACCTGCAGCACCCAGGAAAATTTTTTTTCCATGTTGGTTGGAATTTTCGAATTCGACTTTCTTCATATTTTTTCACTCTCTCACTCTTAGGATGTTCCTCTTTGCTGGAGTCAGGTTTTCTTTTACTACCAATTTTCCATAGGTCAAGCAGATTAGCCGATATCTTGTACACTGACAGTGAAAATGTAGCATGTGCTCTGATTTTATACGTTTTTTAGGTGGGTCATGTGACATTTTCAAAGCATCAGCACCTTTTATATAGCAGAATGGCTTGGAGCGTTTCACACCATTAATTTACACTATTAGACTGACAGCAAAGACATTAAAAGGTTTTATTACTTCTTTAATGATCACAAAACTTGCCACAACGGTAATCGCCTCGTTCAAGTGTTAATGAAGCCCCGTCTCATTGAGGTCGTCATTTCCATATATGGTATGTGGATCCCAGTCTTCATCGAAACAACAGAACCAGATATTCTTGGAAAACAAGAAGCGAAAACGGGTAAGCTGCCGTGAAAAGAAACCAAACTTCACTAAACTCAGCCTAGTTTACAAAGTCCAAAATGCTTGGGAACTCAGACCTCAGTAGAAAAGAACATCTTTTTAGGCAAACTCTACTCGTCACGTAGGACAAGTGCTTTTGGAAATCCACTCGTCTGAGATACGAGAGTACTCGTCTTGGACGGGCGGACAAGCGGAAGTTTTTTGCCCTGCTTAATATAATATAGTATAACAACATAACATAAATATAATATAATATAACATAATATAATGTAATATAATTAACAAATAGATTCCATGTTGCCGTGCGTCTGTTCAGTAATAGATCACAGATGACGTCAAAATGTGGTAAGAACAAAAAAGTGGCGCAGAGTGTGTCACTGATGTTCTTACCACATTTTGACATCTTCTGTGATCTATTACTGAACAGACGCAACAGCAACATGGAATCTATAATAAAGAAGCAAAAATTTTTACTGGTGACGTCATCTATGCATCTGCTCTCAAATAGATCATAAGTAAGAACCAATCAAAATAAGTGTAGAATTCAACTTATTATATAATATAACAATGGAGTTGATCGTCGCGGGCGTAAATATGTTTTTGGCCCGACTCAGGCTCATTTTAGCCCGAGCCGCAGGTGAGGGCTAAAATGAGTTCTGAGAAGGGCCAAAAACATATTTACGCCCAAGAACATCAACTCTATTACTATTATAATAATTTCAGAGGGCATTCACAAAAGGAATCAAAGAGAGTACAGTAAGCGATCGCTATATCTTCTGTAGAATTATGGTCGTTTCGCCTACTGTCTGTTTGCCTACGACTTGAGGTGATTCGCCTACGGGTCGTTTCGCCTACCGTCTGTATTCGCCTACGACTAAAGTCGATTCGCCTACGTCTTATAAATATGTCAGTTCGCGTACGTCATAAAACACATCCTACACTAGTTGATTCACCTGTTTTATGTGCGATCGGCTCTTCAGCGCTGTATTACTGTAGCCTTGCAAGCATTTCCTCGAGGACGGACTGTGCACTGCCAGTACGTTGCGTACAACCGCTTGGAGCGGATGTTGTAGCTAAACCCCAAGCTGTCCACCAGTTTTGTTTTACGATGCTTACTCCCTTCTTCCACTAGCTGGAATGTTACGTGATTGTCTGGGTTCTCGAACACCGTGACATCTCCTATGAGTGGCTCTTCGATGGACGATTCAATGATGCCAGGACTTGGCTCTAACGGAAAAATGAAAGTCCAGTGTTATACAATGTAGCTCATTAGTTACCTAAACCCTTATATCAAGCTTATAGATCTGGCCATCAAACTGTACCACGAATTTTGACCGTCCGGATCACCTTTTGAACGCTACAAGTCAAAAGGAATTTTGTTTTTCGCTTATTTAATTTACTTCTCAGTTTCCGTGTCTGCGTTTTGCCATATTCAATTACAATTACAATAAAATTAAAATTCTTGATGTAGTTTGATAGCCAGCTGTATAGGGGTTTATCTATCTACAGTTTCAACCGGACGAGATACATCGCTTCGAGGCAGGACACCTCTAAAGGTATATGGTAACCTTAAGTAAACACTTAGTATATCCTTAGGAAATAGATTAAGGCAAAACACAAAAGTGTGTATTTTCTTTAAACCCTCCGTATCTATATATGCGTTATTGACTATCAGCACTTCAGTATACCACCCAGGGCAAATTAAACTTATCACCTTACTTACTTACTTTCTCTCGCTTACAAGACAGTTTGGTTTGAAATAAGGCGGCGATCCATTATATTTGCAGGTCGTTGAGATCTTAATTCTAGTATATTGCCACTTGTCTAAATGGTTCGGAAGTTTGGCCTACAGTTTATTGTAGGTTTGACTAAACCTACAATGCGGTTTGACTAAAGCGATCGGAAACGACTATCAAATGCATATGAAATGACTATGAAATTGCTTCATAAGTAGCTATAAGTGTAAATTCCAATGTTTTTTACTGATAATATGACAGGACCATGACAGGATGAGCTGATGAGTGGTGAGGAATCTGTGGTGAGTTGCAATAAGCAGAATTTCAAACGAAATTTAGTTCGAGTTGGCGAGGAATTCACTTTCAGTACCCCAGGATGATTCCATTCTCTTTCCTTTCCTTTAGCTAAATGCTGATAGCCAGCCATATAATAATTACTGATTAATAATTACTAATTAATAGTTACCTTCCTCAATCCTTGTGCCTGATGGAGGACTTGGCGGGGCAGAGAACATAGTCACTTCCATTCTCTTTCCTTTCCTTTAGCTAAATGCTGATAGCCAGCCATATAATAATTACTAATTAATAATTACTAATTAATAGTTACCTTCCTCAATCCTTGTGCCTGATGGAGGACTTGGCGGGGCAGAGAACATAGTCACTTCCATGACTGCTCCGAGGTCTGATGGCAATGAAACAGGTAAAGACAACTCTGGTAGAGCAGAAGGCGTACTCGAGTCTGTTGGTTTTAAGCACATATATTAGCTATTTGTCACTTCAATATACATTACTTGCGAAAAATTTTGGACGATTTTAATTTCGGACAAAACTAGTGTCTGAAAATAAAACCGTCCGAAATTTTTAAGCGTCCGAAATTTTAAGCGTCCGAAATTTTTACAGTATAGTATAAAACTTTAAAAGTACTTTCTGGCTAGAATTCGGATTAGGCAGCTTTGCTCAGTTGTTCTTTTTATCACAGGAAAGGAAAATGTTTGTTTCTTTTACGAAAGACAAAAACATAGATAAATTCCATTTTGCAGTTTATATTTTAATCTTCGACCCTAGCCCAGTTTTATGATACAGTAATTGCCTAAATTTACCGTTGGCATGTTTCAGCGCAGTGTCCGAAATTTTTGTCTGAAAATTGTCCGAAATGAGGAAAAAAGTGTCCGAAAATTAAACGTCCGAAATTTTTTGCAAGTAATGTAGTGCATGAAATATTTTGGCCTTAAATAGTGCTGGAAATCAATCTTAGAGATGACAAAAAAATATATATACCTGCATTGATCATCGAACTAGCAGCAACTGGTACTGGCGTCTCGTCTCTACAATTGATGCAAGTCCATAAAATGTCCTGGCCGGTCCTTACTGCCTGTCGATACGTGGCTCTGTCAACGCCAGTGTGACAACGACAGTGTTGCCATCTGTCGCATCCGCCGCAGAGTAGGGCCTCTTGGCGGGAGTTTACAATTTCTGCACAAAAGATGCAGTAAAATTCCTCCATGATATCGATGATTATTACTTTGTTAATAGTGTAGATTGACTTTTTGAATACTGTTGTTCTAACAAACTGGTGACATGAGAATAAAAAACTAGGCCTTTTATACTGTGAATGCCTTCTCCCATGGATCGAAATTGCAGCGATGTGATTGGTGAATCCTAATATTGTTTACAATCGTTTGCTAATTGATGTTAAACAATGTCCTTTGAAATCGATCGTGTTAATGAGAAAAGTCTCACCTTCTTTTGTGTAGGCCGTAAACCGTTGTTACTTTAATCTAATCCTTGGTTATTTTGATCCGAGTCCACGCATGAAAGCGCACTTTTATTTTTCTTACTCACTCCGAAGTTTATGATTCAACGATCACCGATTCAACGAGCCGCAACATCGAAATAAAAATGAAATCAAGCTATGTAGTGTGAACAAGCTAATTTTGTGGTAAGTACTATGTATGCTAATGAAAACTCTCACCTCCTTTAGTACAAGCGCCGCTCAAGTCACAAGTCTACACAAAGAACACTTTAACTCCATATATTATATGTCAGCTTGCTAAGTTAGATGAACTGAAAGTACGCAAACGGAGCAACTTCAGCATTCCCGGACACATTTCTCCACAAACTAGTTTATAGAGTTAAAGATTCAACAAGTCGCACAATCGATGTAGAAATTGAACCGACTGTCAAGTGGAAACCGAAGCTGATATCGTTATATGTTAATGAAAGTCTCACCTTTTTTAGTTTAGGCGCCGCTCACGCTTCACAAGTCTACACAAAGACAGTGGCTCGCGCTTTTACAAGCCTGCACAAAGACCGTAAACTGTGATTAATTTCATTTTAATACACACCTTAATGCTCAGTTTTACAATCACACGTTTTTTTTAAACTCATTTTTAAGCAGAATATCATTGACACATTGACCATTCTATTTGTAGACGGCGGGTTCTGCTATAATTAATATAACATTTATCTCTCACTTACTTGGACCAGGTGGAGCTGGAGTTGAGTTCAGAAATCTACAAGTCTGATTTTGACATTTCAGCTCACATGGCGTGTAATTCTTGGAGAAATAGAAAAAAAAATAAATTCACAGCAAATTTCTGCCATCTGGCAAGATTCCAAAGATTAGAAGAACTGTACGAGTACGTACCTGCAGTGGCCTCTGCAACTAGAAGACAGCCATGTTATTAGCATAAGTTGCATTGTGGGAAGATGCGAAATTCGTCGATTCCAGTCCTCCGATCGTCCTAAACATTCAAGATGGCGCCAATGGCGCAACTGCAGATTTGTGTGTAAACTTGTTTGGTTTCTACAGCTATTCTTAAGGAAAAGGAGAGAGTTGTGTTCAGAACTATGTGATGGAGTGTTCGGCAATTTGTTGTCATAAAAGTCACGACCCGATTGTTCTTCCAGATGGCGAGAATGTATTCCTTGGCAGAGGGCCTCAGACCAAAATAACCAACAAGAAATGCTCCAGAAAGCAAGGTACATTATCACCCCATGCAAGAATAGAAGTGCCAGAGGTGCAACATTTAGCCTGTTGTTGTTGATCCTTTCGGTGCTTACTTTTTAACTAGACTTAATTCATACTCTTTTATTCCTTTACCTTTTATACTATTACGTGTATATATTAAGTTAGTAAATTAGCTTGCGAGGCATCACACTGACTGTATAAAATTATCATAAATAAAGGAAAAATACTAATAGCATGTTTTCTTGAAATATGAAGCATATTTTGGTTGCTCAGAAATATTCGGTTGCAATGAAACCCCTATTAAAAAAAATAATATTCCTTTACTTCCCCCAGTCCTGGGTATGATAATTTTATATTGTATTTGTATATGTAATCGCATGAGGCCAAGTAGAGTTAAGGATTAATTTTCTCGTGAAAATACAAGTGAAAATTAAACCTTAATTCTACGAGGACTCATTGCGATTACTTGTTTATAACATATAGAACTTAAAACTAAAAATAAAACCCGGTCTGGAGTAAAAACACTCACCTGTAAACAAAACAAACAAACAATTTACTTGTTTCTTAGTGTCCAAACAGACAAAACGAGAAAGGTTGATTGTTATATACATGTAATTAAGAGAAAATAAAAGTTTAATTCATGAGCAAACTTAAACAACAATCAAACCAAATGTCAGGCATCAATAATTCTGTTTCACCTGCACTGTGAAGCTTTCTATGGCTTGAAAATCACACAATTACATATCAACAAAAAAGCAAACAGTGGGTCCATAGAAGGAACTTGCAGAGTAATTTCTTCCACTGAATTAGACCTGCTCCTTCCTTCCATCAAAAGGGCACTGTTATTATTGTTCGGTTGTCATTCGTTGGTTGAAGCCGTACTGAGGTGAAAGCACTTGGTCGTGGCATGAATGATTTCAAACAAATCGGATCAAGTTTTTAGCCTTTGAAACAAATAATCTCATGCTGTTTCTTGTAAGAAATGAAAGTTAACCTTAAGGAATTTTTCTGTAGCTGTAGCACCTGATTTCCAAGTATTGTTAGCACAAACAATCCGTCTTAAAAAGTCAAACTCCAAAGAACCTGAAAGAAGTGTAGAAATGGCATGATCAGCCAATCAGGAGCAAGTATTTTCAGGGCTCAACCAATCAGGAGTGAGTAATTTTGCCCTCAGTGAAAGGAAAATTACGAAAAAATGCACTCAGTTTTTACCAATCAACATTCAGTAATTTTGCCCTCAATGTTACAAAGTTGCAAACCACTTGGTTGAGTTCAATTTGCTTTGATTAGATACGAATACCAAACGACTGTTCAAATTAGTTTCACCATGTGTCTAAGGCATCATGAGTGCTGACTGGCCTTCAACAATCTCTTATTGGCAATTACATCATTTTACTTCTCCATGAGCATACATGCACTTAACATCGGCCGGCTAGATTATTGTAATAGTCTTCTGTATGGACAGATTACCAGACATATCAAGACATACCAAGAAGCTGCAGTGTATTCAAAATGCGGCAGCCAGGCTTATTATTCACTTGCCTAGATTTGATCACATCACTCCTGCATCGTGCAAATTGCATTAGTTACTGATAAGGTGCAGAGTTGAATTCAAGCTCCTGGTTGTCACTTTCAATGTCGTACATGGTCATGTTTCTGATTGCATTCATGCTCTGATTCAAGTTAAGAGTCAGTCCTCATACGACCTTCACAGGAACTCTGAACTGCTCCTGGAACCTCCCAACATTAGAACCAAGAAGTCACTGGGGGATAGGGCATTTATTGTGACAGCACCTCAGTTATGGAATAATTTACCCTGTATTATTAGGCATGAAAGTGATTTGGAACGTTTTAAATCAATGGTGAAAACACACTTGTTCAGGAGAGCGTATAATGTTTGAGATAGCCATTTTGAGGATTTCTATGAAACAACTGTTTTAGAATGTATAAATGAATATATTCAGGTGTGATGGGCATTTAATCCTAACATTTGAGGTAGTGATTCAGAATATTTGGTAATTTTATATATAATTATTATTTTTATGATGTGTATAATTAATATGTAGTTTTATTTTATTTTGTTTTCATTTCACTGGGTGTAAATAGTAATGCGCATTTGATCATATTTACACGTTAATTTGCACAGTATGAATGCATATAAAATTAGCCACATAGGGCGCAAAGCATAACCTTTGTTGTTCTATAGGAATTTAACACTAAAAAAGGTGATGCCCTACAAGCCCACCCCTCCCCCCGTAGGAAAAACTAAGTCTAAACTAAGATTAATGAGGGTCTTAAATTTATATACCTAAAGAAAGTGAAATACTTAAACAAGCATACTGTAAAACTACTATACTCTACTATGACATCAGGGTATTATTATTATTATTATTATTATTATTATTATTATTATTATTATTATTATTATTATTATTATTATTATTATTATTATTATTATTATTATTATTATTATTATTATTGGAATGCATGGGAATTTGTGTGTCGAAAAATAATTAATGATCTCATATTGGTTATAGTTTTGTTGTCGTAAAATATCTTTTACCTCATTTGACAGTTCAACTTAAAGCAAATTATGCAAAAAAAGAAGTACAAGTTACTCAGGTAAACAGTTTGTTGTGCCTTTGTTTGATTTTTCAACCTTGACTATACAAATAGGCTACATTTCACAACATTTTTACACATCATTCATTGCATACACGCAATTCCTCTTATACCAATACATAATACATAACACTTAATTAGTACGTATAGCTACTGTAACAAGAAATTGTCCATAGTGGTTGTCAGGAAATTTCCCTACCTCCCCTGTGGAACCACATTTAGAATAAATTATTGTAAATCAGAGAGGCTAGGGAGATGTTGTATATGGCAAAGTTTTTTGTGCAAAGTATAAAGCTCAATTGGAATGTCCAGATAGGTGGGTCAGGTACAACATGGAAGGGGTACATGGAAATAATTTAGGGTAATTAAATACAATTTAAGTGGTTACATGTAACTTAAGGCTGGACAGAATACAGTAGCATTGACAGTCTCTTTCAAGTCTCAATCCTCAACTCATCAATACTGAAAACTCTTGAGTATCGAGGATTGAGGCTCAGTAATCAAGAATCAAGTTGAGGATTCAGTCTTGCAAGGCCAAGAAACTACTGAGCTTGTCACTTGACTTATTCCTCAATAAACTTAACACGCAAAATAATAAAACTCCACTCACACTATTGAGTTCCCTCCGATAAGCGAAGTAATACAAAGATGGAAATGTAAATTCTTTTCGTGGTTTTATGTGGTTGGCAATCAGCAAAACATTGTGGTGACTCATTACAGAGCATTTCCAGGTGTTTTCAAAGAGCTAAAATGACACAAGTGGTGCACTGCAGCTCCCAACTAGTGATTGAATAACAAACAGCAAGCATCCATAACATTTACCTTCCAAGAATTGCCCTAAATTTTGTTCCTTGCCTGATATTTGTTGCTGAATGAAACTTAAATTGATACACATGAACAATAATTTTGATTGCCTAGCACAAGACCGATGTCTTCCTGATGTGTTCAATGTGGCAGGTCCTTTCTCTGTCCAAACTACAGTTTCTGTCACCATTTATAGCTTTGGAAGGGGCTTTAAATTTTACTTACATTGCTATTTTGGCTTAATCCAATAAAATTGAAGAAATGCATTCAAATGGTTTAGCATTACAGTACTCACTGGTTCTGGTTGTTGCTATGCCAATGCAAATTGCAATGTTTTCATTTGTTCCAGCGAATCAATCACTAACACTGGACCCCAAATGAAATTTATTGCAAAGTTCAGTTTCCAAATTTTACCCTTAGACTTTTACATAGGGCATTGCCCTGGATCTTTAAACGTTAGTTGAACATTTAAATTTTGCAGCCAGAGGTAGAACTGCCGTGAAGTGCTGTTACTCTATGCAAATTTTTAGTGTTTATGTCTTGATCTGATTGATAACATTTGACACCGAATAAGATAATTTTTTATAATACTGTGCTGTGAAATTTGCTATTTTACCTATAGTAATTCTTTCATTCTTGGCATTTTCTTGGGTTTTTCAGGTTAGTTCCTTGTTTGTGCTGGTGGCTTGGATAGACCATTCCCATTTCTTTCGTTAGTTGGCGTTTTGCAGACAAATATTGATTCCGCAGTGCCTGATCAGCAGGGTCCGACAAATATTTTTGACAAAACTTGTCCCTGGGCAAGTGGAAGGCAAAAAGCACTTGCCCGGCATGAGGACCTGGTTGTCCAAAATATAGCATGATGGAAGAAAGTCAAGCAAAATCAATTCCTCTCATTTTCAAAGTACAATATTCTAATGCATTTGTAGCAAAAGCAAAATTGCAGGTAACTGCAACATCTTTCTTTATTTCCAACAACATGTTGACTCTATGGCTTAGATAAAACATCATTCTTTACGTCTCATTCGTAGAATATATAGACAATAAATTCCGCCGCATTCGGCATCCACCATTAGCCAAGGAAATTCCTGAAGCCACCTCGTTTGGAATACCCTTTTGCGTCTTTTGGAATCATACTCCTGGTCGTCATATTTTGTCTTCCGTTTTCCATTTTTTTTTTCGGCACTCATGTTACTGGTAATGGCCTTTGGTCATTTTGTAACAAACTTATCCATAATCGCACGATAATGGCGGAAGACCACGTTGTTAGGGGAATAGTGCCCTGTTCTTTTGGCCTCTACCGGGAAAAACTGGATTTGAAAGTTACGAAGCACGTGAAAATGGCAATCGAAACTGATAAAAACACAGAACGAAACTTGACGACATGTTCACAAAAAGGTCTGTATTGTACCCCACAATGCCTCAAGTTTTATTGCAAAAGGTAAACATTATAATTTGAGCATTTCACACAAAATAACTCGTCAGTAAACCACCACGGCCCGGCGGGCTTCTTCGAGAAACAGAACACTTGCCCGGTAAAATTTTCAGCTTGTCCCGGGCGTCCGGGCTCAGTATTTGTCAGACCCTGATCAGTTGCACTGGCTTTTCAGTTTCTGTGCTTGTGGAGCAACTGGTGTCGCAATTGTTCATTCAAAATAAATTGATTCTTTGAAACAATGGATAATCACCTCGGAATGTTTCGTTTCAGCAATTCCCGCATGTATTGAGTATAAGGATCAAGTTGACTTTTGAATGAATCGAGTCTCGATGCTCAACTTGATCCTTGACACTTGTGAGGATCAAGTTGAGACTGTCAACTTACATTTGAGCAGTACTCTAGCTGCTGATGTGTATTTTTGCAGAAACCACACAACATGGCCTCAAAAAGAACTGAAGGCAAATCAACAACCAGCCAAAATGTTGCATGCAGATATAGGAATGAAATACATATACCACTGTAACATACTTAATTCATACATTTAACTAGTCCTACCTTTGTTGCATTTTCAATTTTTGTACAGTGTGATAATTGAAGGGTTTTATGCAAAACTATCATAAGTGACAATTTTGGCATTTTTTTTTAAATGTCATCCAAATGAGCTGAATTTTTGCATGTGGTCTTTGATTTAATAGAAAAACATTGCCCTGTATTCTTTTTTTCGCAAATTTCTACTTCATTTTGAAGAAAAACCTTAAGCAAAAAACGGGTCAGCGTTCTTTGCATTCTTTTATTCAAAGCGGAAACAAAAGAAACCGATTAAGTTCTTTGTTTCGTATTCCTCATTTCAGCTAGGCAATAATTCAAGTTCTGTTGGAGGCAAGATTCTTGATAAAGGAGATTCAGTTTGTCTGGGACCAGGAGGAACATTTTGTATTCTTGGTGACAGCTATCAACATTTTGTTTACTTCAGTAGTAACTCACCCTCTGAAAGAGAAGGTGCTACTCTAGAACCTTCAGCAAAGCGAGCTCGTTATGATGCTCTGAGTGATTCAGATGATGATAATCTAACATTTGAAGATCTTGAGGATATACGACGAGAATTTGGCCATGAGATGGTTGAGAAAATACAAAAATTGAACAAACAGCAAGATGATTGTAAAGAGGTTGCCAAACCACAGGATTTCTACAGCAATGATACCTGGGAGGATGTACAAGGAAAGTTTTTTATCTTTACAAGTAGAGGAATGATGGCCAGGTCAAAGGTATGAATACTAAAAAAAGTTAATGATTTCATTACCCAAGACAATGATTTTTTGTCCTAAATTGATATAAAATGCAATTTTTAACATCTTTTGACCTTATTTTATTTTTTATTTTTTTTTAAAAGCAGTCTAAAATGCTCAGTATTGAGTGACAGACCTACCTGGTAAATAAATAAATAAATAAATAAATAAATAAATAAATAAATAAATAATAAGAGTCAAAGAATTTGTTTATCTCCCTTGTAACTATCCAAGGCTTTCAACTCTTTCGAAGTGGTCTGGTCTTTAATGAGCTTGCAAGTTTGTTTACTTGTATTACATTAACTTAAAGAACATAAGTTGTGGCTCCATAAACACAGTTTTC